>NW_026014894.1:0-300000 GCF_020379485.1 Brassica napus
CCATATTAGACTCATAATCTCATGTCATACTCTAATCTTCTCTAAATCGATTCTATTCTTCTCTAAACACTCAGATTACTCTAAACATTACTAAAAGTGATATGGTATCAGAGCCAGGTTAGTGAGAACCTGAGTTCGTGGTAGGCTCTTTGGAGATTCAAGATTGAAGCTTTAAAGAGTTTGGTTGGTGTTCTTGCGTTCTTGGGAGGTTCTGGGTATTGTCCGAGTTCAAAGACTAGTTTTTAGTGTGTTGCTGAAGCTGTGAGGTTGAAGACCGAGGAAGTGAGTGTTCTTACAAGTCTTTTAACTCAAGATCCAGTTTGTGATTCTCATCTAAGTTTACCATGAATGCACAATGTGCTTCTAGATATTGAGAGAAAGAACAAACGGCCTGAGTAGGATGCTTCACAGCTTGAGCATTGTAGTACACTCTCGTGTTTACCCAACTGGAAGGATCCTTTCTCAGCCTTGTACTTCTTCTCAACACACTGGCCCTCTGTGCCGGTAACTCCATGTCTTGTACATCTTCTTGTGTACTTTCTTCTCTTGGCTGACTTGCTTCAGCTCCTTCATCCCTTAGCTGACTTGCTTCAGCTCCTTCTTGTTGATCATTTGACTCCACAGCTTGATCATGAGAACCAGAACTCTCTTCATGACTTTGAGTTTGAGTTTCTGTTCCATTCCCCCCCTCATGTTCAAGATTGGACGTCTGATGATTCGGTATTGGTGTAGTGCCTCTTACTTCTTGCTGTTCTTGATCCATATTGATTCCAAGTCCTTCTAGTATTATCCTCAAGGTTGCAGCTCTATCTGAAGTGAGATCTTTCAAATCTTCTTGAATCTGCTCCTCATAATATCCTTTTTCTTCCACAAACTTCACTTCTCTAGATACTAACACTCTCCTTGTGTTAGGATCATAGCACTTGTATCCTTTCTGACTTGATGAGTATCCAACAAACATTGCCTTGGAGCTCCTAGCTTCAAGCTTGTTTCTTAATTCTCCCGGTACCATCACAAAACACAAACACCCAAAGATCTTCATATGTTCCAATGAGGGCTTGTATCGGTTCAATACCTCAAATGGTGATAACCCTTGCAGAATAAGAGTTGGTGTTCTATTGATGAGATAACAAGCTGTAGTGACCGCATCACTCCAGAACTTCTTGGGTACATTGGTTTGAAACATCATGGACCTGGCCACTTCCATCAGATGCCTATTCTTTCTCTCAGCCACACCATTCTGTTGTGGAGTATAGGGACAGCTTGTCTGATGTAGGATTCCATGCTGAGATAGATGGAGCTTGAATGCTTGTCCCGTGTACTCTCCTCCATTACCTGATCTGAAAATCTTTATCTTGGCATTATAATGGTTAGTCACATATGATTGAAAATTCTTAAATGCATCAAGTACCCTATCTTTGGTTGGAATTAAAGTTAACCAGGTGTATTTGGATTTTTCATCAATGAAAGTTACATAATACTTTTGATTGTCTCTAGATAAGCAAGGAGCAGTCCAAACATCAGAATGAATCAAATCAAAACACTTCTCATAAACCGTAGTAGATTTAGTAAAGACAGTCTTACAATGCTTGCCTAAAATACAAGCTTCACAATCATGGTGAGGAGTAGCCCAAAGACCTTGTCTTGCTCTCTTCTTTTGTTGAGCTCATCTGCATCTGTAGTGCTTGGCCTCAACATCTCCAGCTCGGACCAGAGTGTTCTGAACCTCCCTAGATGCTTGGTGAACTCCATATCCTCTTGTACCAAGTTGTTTATAGCCTGCTTCACCTCAAACACACGGCTCAGGTTTGATGTATTCCCATACACCTTCTTCAACGTATCCCACAGCTCTTTAGCTGATTCACAGTAGCTGTATGCATCTAGAATCGCCGGCTCAAGTAAAGCATGCAGCACTGACATCACCAACATGTCCTCCTGATGCCACTTCTCTTCCGCTTTGCTTGCGGCTTCTCCTTCAGTTTCTCCTTGGGTGATGAGCTTTGGAGCTTCTCCTGGCGTGATGTGCTTCCAAAGCCCTTTGCTTCCCACCGTGGTTCTTACCATCCGAGACCACACCAAGTAGTTGGTTCCCTTGAAGCAAACCGCTACCTTCATGTTCATGTTCATACCACTCTCCATGATGAACGATGACTTCTCTAGACTTCACAAACTGGATCTTGAGTTAAAAGACTTGTAAGAACACTCACTTCCTCGGTCTTCAACCTCACAGCTTCAGCAACACACTAAAAACTAGTCTTTGAACTCGGACAATACCCGGAACCTCCAAGAACGCAAGAACACCAACCAAACTCTTCAAAGCTTCAATCTTGAATCTCCAAAGAGCCTAACACGAACTCAGGTTCTCACTAACCTGGCTCTGATACCATATCAGTTTTAGTAATGTTTAGAGTAATCTGAGTGTTTAGGAAAGACTAGAATCGATTTAGAGAAGATTAGAGTATGAAATGAGATTATGAGTCTAATATGGAACCATTGAGATTTAAAGACTAAGAGAAAGACTCAAAACTTGCTTAATCTTAGTAATGAGTGAGGTTACATATTTATAAGAGAGACACAAGGGTTTACAAGAAGGGAACTGAGCACTATTAAACCGTGTGGAGTCAAGGGGCGCCTTTTGAATGATTGGTCAGGATGGCTCACATGCTTATGGCATCTTGGACTAAAGGTGCTTCAGCTTTCCAGCCTGTTCCAGCCTGGCACCGTGCGTCCCTTATCCTTTCACCGGTCTTATCCTCTTCACTAAACCCTTAAGGTAACATCTGCCTTGTTACGGTTTCACTTGGTCGAGGTTGGGTAACTTATGGTCGAGACATTTGGTACGGACGGTACGGCCATGTAAGGCCTTGTACGGCCGTCCGTACCATGCTAGCCCAAAGTCCCCTCATTCTCTTTCTCCTCTTCTCTTCAACTCCTTATCTATTCATATCCATATACTCAACTCATCTCAACATTATACATGCTTGAGAAGCTTGATCCTGTTTCCAATTATAACTGCTCATTACATCTGCTTCTAGTTTGAATAAAAATGCATTGTGGCATGCTAGATTAGGACATCCCCATGAGAGGGCTTTAAACTTGATGTTACCAGGTGTTGTTTTTGAAAATAATAAGTGTGAAGCTTGCATCTTAGGCAAGCATTGTAAGAATGTGTTTCCAAGAACATCTACTGTTTATGAGAATTGTTTTGATTTGATTCATACTGATGTGTGGACTGCACCTAGCTTATCTAGAGATAATCATAAGTACTTTGTCACATTCATTGATGAAAATCTAAATACACCTGGTTAACACTCATTCCATCAAAAGATAGGGTGATAGATGCATTTAAGAACTTTCAAGCTTATGTGACTAACCATTATCATGCTAAGATTAAAATTTTGAGATCAGATAATGGAGGAGAGTACACAAGCTATGCGTTCAAGAGTCATTTAGATCATCATGGAATCCTTCATCAAACAAGCTGCCCCTACACGCCACAACAGAATGGTGTGGCTGAGAGGAAGAACAGACACTTGATGGAAGTGGCTCGGTCCCTAATGTTCCAAGCCAATGTACCCAAAAGATTTTGGAGTGATGTTGTATCCACTGCTTGTTACCTAATCAACCGGATGCCTACAAAGGTGTTGAAGGATCAAGCACCATTGAAGTTCTGAACAAGCGCAAGCCATCCTTGGAATATATGAGAGTGTTTGGATGTTTATGCTGTTGAGATGAGTCAAGTATATGTGGAGCAAGTGAGGAGTTGAGACTAAGGAGATGAGTTGAAGCTTGGAAAGGTTTGGGTAAGGTCCGTACTGTCCGTACATGACCGTACCATCCGTACACATGGAGATGGATAAAACCTTGACAAGAGTAAAGAAGTTACTTGGGGTAACTTATGGGAAGGGAAGGAACTTACCTGGATGGATCAGACCGTTGAGGGATAAGGAAGAGCGCGCCTTGACAGGCTGGAACAACTGGAAAGGCAAGAGCATCTCGGTCCAAGATGCTAGATGCTCCGCGCATGTGGAGAAGCTAATTGGCTAGTTTAAATGAGCTTATCCTTTCTACATTGACCTCACATGCTTTAGTCTTCTCTTGATTTCGAAAACCCTTGTATGCTCACACTATATATTGTAACTCATGTTATTAATGAAAGACTAGACAGTTCTAAACAAATCAATCTGTCTATACTTTTCATAATGATTCTCCATTAGTCTCTTAATCTCTTAAATCTACTCTAATCTCTTCTCTATTCTTATCTAAACTCAGATTATCTTTTACATTACTCAAAACTGATATGGTATCAGAGCCAGGTTGATTTCAATATGAGTTCTTGGCGTTTTTCTCTTGAAGATTCAAACTTGAAACTTTGGGAGATCAAGTGAGAGTGGTGTGAGTGTTCTTGGTAGAAGTGTGGATGAGCTTGCATGATAAGAGAAGGAGCTGTTAAGCTCAGCAAGTGAGGGATTCAAGTGGTGTGTGAAGAGCAGCCACTCCTCAACATTTAAACAAGGGAGTAAACCTGATCAATCTCTTTATATACATTCATGATAGGTTTATCTCTTGAGAACTGATACACTTGTGGAATGATGTATCAGGTACCTTACTTGGAGACTCAATGGAGAGGATCAGGTCGTTCCTAGCCTTTCAAGATGGCATGAAGTCAGGTGAAAGGGGGAGACACTAAGCCGGTTCTATAGAAGAGTCTAAGAAGGTGTGGTGAAGTGAAGAGGCCGTGATCCAGAGCCTATGTGCCTAAACCTCAGTGATACTAAGGCACATAGGCTCACTGGCCAATCCCTAGGCCTTGAAGGCTCTACTCTTTTTTCCTCATCAAGGTTTGTCCCAAAGGGTTTTCCTTGGTGAGGTTTTTAATGAGGGAGTTCTTCAAGGTTCCAAGCTTGGCTTAGGATCACCTAGAGTCAAGCTTGAGGGGGAGTGTTGACTTGAAGAAAGAAATGGAGCCAATGGAGGAGTTGGGTTGAGTTTGGGTCTTGAGCAAGAATAGGGCAAGACCTCCGGAGATTGTCTATCAAGGCTTTAGGAGTGTTCAGGAGTGTCCAGAAGTATCGAAATGAGGTGTGCAAAGTTAGGGTCAAGTCCAGGAGGGACTTAGACATCCTTAGACACCATTTGGAGTCAGTTGGGTGATGGTGCAGAAATAGGGTCGAGCATCGGTACGGATGGTACGGACCGTACGAACTTAGGGCGACCAAGATCATGTTCAGACTCAACCATTTGAGAAGATTGGGAGTTGGTGCAAAAATAGGGAGAGGTACGGACAGGCGGTCCGTACCATCGACCGTACTTGTTCCGGATCAACCTGAAATGAAGCTGTGCAAACTTAGGGCGCAAGAGAAGACAAACCTGAGTTATCTTGTGACTGTTTGTGGATAAGGGAGAGCTAGGGCGTGGTCAATGACAGGCTGTCTTTGAGCTGTAAAGGAAAAGCAGCCTTGACCATGTATCTAGCCATCTTTGTGAATAAGGTTCATGGGAGCCTTAAGGGAACCAATCAGGAGCCAGCCCTTGCTTTGACCAGTTTGAATCAACCAATCAGCATCCATCACGTCCTCAGCAACCCACCAGACTCCATCCTAGCCATCCATTTCAATCAGTCAGTCATTTCTATCCATTAGATTAAGGGTTTATGAGTTTGCAATGTGTAAAGCTTATAAATAAGCTATGTATGGACGTTTTTGTGTCTCTCAAGAGAGAGCGGGGATTTCCCCTCCTCCTTCATAATACAAAGTGTGTTCTTGGATAAGAATCCCTCAAACTACCCCTTTCTTATACTTAAATCTCTTAATCTCTCTAAATCTCTTGTTTCTGTCCAAGTTCATACTGTTCTTCATCAGACCTTTCTCTCTTCAGTTCAAGCTCTCATTTCGCCCTTAGTGGCTTCTTCTCACACACACAGCCTGAGCTCTGAAAACCTAACAAGAAGCTGCATCCCGGGAGCTACACCTTCATTCCGGAAGTCTTATCTAGCTGTTTGAGGGTTCTTTGAAGAGTAAAGACAAGGCACGGAAGGGTTTGAGCTGGTGTTGTAGTTCTGAGTCTCAAGATCAAGTCTTTTACAAGTTATTGAAGTGAAACTGTTGAAGATGGAGAGTGGTTCCAAGATGAAGGTTGCTGTGACTTTCAAGGGAAGTAACTACCTAGTATGGTCTAGGATGGTGAAGACTGCTGTGGGAAGTAAAGGTTTATGGAAGCACATCACATCTGGTGAGGCTCCAAAGCTCATTACTCAAGGAGGAGACAAGGAGAGTGTCTCGGAAGCTGAAGCTGAGAAGTGGCAACAAGAGGACATGATGGTGATGTCTGCTCTTCATAGCTCGTTGGAGCCAGCCATTCTAGACGCTTACAGCTATTGTGAGACAGCCAAGGAGCTGTGGGAAACATTGAAGAAGGTGTATGGAAACACCTCTAACCTCAGCCGGGTCTTTGAAGTGAAGAAAGCTTTGAATGATCTAACTCAGGAGGACATGGAGTTCACTAAGCATTTGGGGAGGTTCCGGACACTCTGGTCAGAGCTGGAGATGCTGAGGCCGAGCACAACTGATCCAGAGCTGCTAAATGAAAGGAGAGAGCAAGATAAGGTCTTTGGGTTGTTGCTTACATTGAATCCAAGCTACAGTGGGTTGATTCAGTATATGTTGAGGGCTGAGAAGCTTCCGGACCTGGAGGATGCGTGTGCTCAGATACAAAAGGAGCAAGGCTCCATTGGCTTGTTTGGTGGTAAAGGAGACTTGTCTCTAGCCAATGCTGCGCGAACTGATCATGAGGAGATACCACAAGCCAACAGAGCAGCACACGGCAAGTATGAGGATAGGAAGTTCAATGGCAATTGTGATCACTGCAAGAAGCATGGACACAAAAGAGCCAGTGCTGGATACTACATCCTCATCTGAAGCCGGCGAAGTTCATGAAGGAAAGGGAGGCAAGAGCTCATGCTTCTGAGGGAACAAGTGGAGCCGGATCATCTAGCCGTGGAGCTGAAGGAGAGGGGCGTGAGGGTGATGGCAAGGCACTGGTGACATACTCAGGAGCTCCTAACATCCGTGGTAATGATCAAGACTTCATCAGGAGATCCGAGATGGATGCTCTCATCAAAATGCTCAAGGAGAATGGTAACACTCATGGGTACTCCTTTGGTGCATCCATGATAGCTAAGACTATAGAAACATCTCCTTGTGTTGCTGATATTGCTAGGATGGATAGAGTTAAAAGCAATGAACATGCTAGACATGAGTACACCTTTGCTAGAAATGCTAGGATGAATCATGAACTAAATGCATTTAGATCACCTTTGAACCTGTGTCATAATGCTAGCAGTATAACTAAGCCATTAATTGTTGATTCTGGTGCATCTCATCACATGATTAGTGATACAAATCTGATTAAGGATATAGAACCAACTAGTGGACATGTTATGATTGCAAATGGGGACAAGATCCCATTAGAGGAATAGGAAATTTGAAGTTGTTTGATAAGAACACTACAGCTTTCTACATGCCTGAATTTACATCTAACTTGCTATCTGTTAAGAAATGCACAACTGATTTGAATTGCAATGTTATATTCAGTCCTAATGATGTAAAGTTTCAGGATATTGAGAGCAGCCACTTGATTGGAAAAGGAATCACTAAAGGAGAGTTGTATTTGCTTGAAGAACTTGATCCTGTTTCCAATTACAATTGCTCGTTTACTACTGCTTCTAGTTTAAATAAAAATGCTTTGTGGCATGCTAGATTAGGACATCCTCATGGTAGAGCTTTGAACTTGATGTTACCAGGTGTTTTATTTGAGAATAAGGATTGTGAAGCTTGCATTTTAGGCAAGCATTGTAAAACTGTGTTTCCAAACTCTACTAGTGTTTATGATAAGTGCTTTGATCTTATTCATTCTGATGTGTGGACTGCACCTTGCATATCTAGAGACAATCATAAATACTTTGTCACATTCATTGATGAAAAATCCAAATACACCTGGTTAACTTTAATCCCATCAAAAGATAGAGTGATAGATGCATTTAAGAACTTTCAAGCTCATGTGACTAACCATTATAATGCCAAGATTAAAATTTTTAGATCAGATAATGGAGGTGAGTACACAAGCTATGCATTCAAGAGTCATCTAGAGCATCATGGGATCTTGCATCAAACAAGCTGTCCTTATACCCCACAACAGAATGGGGTAGCTGAGAGGAAGAACCGACACTTGATGGAGGTTGCTAGGTCAATGATGTTCCAAGCAAATGTTCCAAAGAGGTTTTGGAGTGATGCTGTTGCAACTGCTTGTTACTTGATCAACAGGATTCCCACAAAGGTGTTGAAGGATCAAGCACCATTTGAAGTTCTAAACAAGCACAAGCCATCAGTGGATTACTTGAGAGTATTTGGATGTTTATGCTTTGTGTTGGTACCAGGAGAGTTAAGAAACAAGCTAGATGCAAGGATCACTAAGGCTATGTTTATTGGCTATTCAACAACACAAAAGGGATACAAGTGCTATGATCCAGATACTAGAAGAGTCCTAATCTCTAGAGATGTGAAGTTCATAGAAGCTAGAGGATACTATGAAGAAAGGAATCAAGAGGAGCTAAAGGATCTAACATCAGATAAGGCAGGCGCCTTAAGACTGATTTTGGAGGGTCTAGGTATCAAGATGAACCAGGATTTAAATGTGGGGAGTAGGAACCAACATGAGAGTTCTCCGGCCCCTGTTGAAGCTAATCAGTCACCTCACCTTGATAGTGAGGGGGGCAGGGAATCTGAAACTCAAGAAGATGGTCAGGATGGAGCCGGCTTGAGTGAAGAAGAAGAAGAGAGTGTTTCAGCACTCTCACAATCAAGGTGATCAAACCAAGGAGAATAGAAGCTCAGGCTGAAGCACCAGAACCGAGTGTACTACAATGTCCAAGCTGTGGAGCATCCTTCTCAGGCTGTGTGTTCCTTTGCTCAATACCCTGAAGAACATTGTGCTTTTACGGTAAACTTGGATGAGAACTACATACCAAGAAACTATGAAGAGGCAATGATGGATAAAGAATGGAAGGAATCAGTTGGAGCTGAGGCAGGAGCTATGATCAAGAATGATACATGGTATGAGAGTGAGTTACCAAAAGGGAAGAAGGCTGTGACTAGTAGATGGATCTTCACAATCAAGTATAAGGCTGATGGAAAGGTTGAGAGGAAGAAGTCAAGACTGGTTGCAAGAGGCTTTACTCAAACTTATGGAGAAGATTACATTGAGACCTTTGCACCAGTAGCTAAACTACACACAATCCGGATTGTATTAAGCTTAGCTGTGAACCTTGGATGGGGCTTATGGCAAATGGATGTGAAGAATGCATTTCTACAAGGAGAGCTGGAGGATGAAGTGTATATGCATCCACCTCCAGGCTTGGAACACTTAGTGAAGAGAGGGAATGTGTTGAGACTGAAGAAAGCTATCTATGGACAAAGCAATCACCAAGAGCTTGGTACAACAAGCTAAGTACTACTCTGAATGGCCGAGGCTTCAAGAAGTCTGAACTAGACCACACCCTCTTCACTCTCACTACTCCCTCAGGTATGATTGCACTCCTTGTGTATGTTGATGATATCATTATCACAGGAAGTGATAAGGAAGGTATCATAGCAACCAAGGAGTTCCTTAAATCCATGTTTGAGATTAAAGACTTGGGAGAAATGAAATACTTTCTTGGAATTGAGATATGTAGATCCAAGGAAGGTTTGTTCATGTCCCAAAGGAAGTATACACTTGATCTTTTGAAAGGTGCAGGTGCTTATGGAGGCAAGACAGCAAGGATGCCTATGGAGGATGGCTACAAAGTCCCACGAGAGGGGGAGATTGAAGACAGCAAACCTTATCAGGATCCTAAACTCTATAGAAAACTAGTTGGCAAATTGATTTATCTTACCATAACTAGGCCTGACATTTGTTTTGCTGTGAATCAGGTGAGTCAACACATGCAGGTGCCTAAGGAGCATCATTGGCGCATGGTGGAGAGAATCTTGATGTATCTCAACGGCTCACCTGATCAAGGAGTATGGATGGGTTGCAATGGGAGCACTGAAGTGGTTGGATACTGTGATGCGGATTGGGCTGGTGATAGAGCAGACAGGAGATCAACCACAGGCTATTGCACATTCATTGGAGGCAACTTGGTTACTTGGAAGAGTAAGAAGCAGAAGGTGGTGTCTTGCTCAAGTGCAGAAGCTGAGTATAGAGCTATGCTGAAGCTTACCAACGAGCTGGTGTGGATCAAAGGTATCTTGAAGCATTTGGAGATTGATCAAGCCACGCCAATGACAATGCATTGTGATAACCAAGCAGCCATCCACATTGCCTCCAACTCGGTGTTCCATGAGAGAACCAAGCACATTGAAGTTGATTGTCACAAGGTGAGGCAGATGATCATCCTAGGAGTCATCTTGCCGTGCTACACAAGGAGTGAAGATCAGTTGGCTGATGTGTTCACCAAGGCTGCAAGGCAGAAGACAATGGAGTCTATCCACATCAGGTTGGGCCTCATTGATCTTGGGAAGAGAAGGAGCTGATCCCCTTTGGCTGTGAGGTCTTTACTCTTTTTCCCTCATCAAGATTTTGTCCCAATGGGTTTTCCTTGGTGAGGTTTTTAATGAGGAAGATCTCATGGCTATCCAAGCTTAGACTTTCACAAAGCTAAGCTTGAGGGGGAGTGTTGAGATGAGTCAAGTATATGTGTAGCAAGTGAGGAGTTGAGACTAAGGAGATGAGTTGAAGCTTGGAAAGGTTTGGGTAAGGTCCGTACTGTCCGTACATGACCGTACCATCCGTACACATGGAGATGGATAAAACCTTGACAAGAGTAAAGAAGTTACTTGGGGTAACTTATGGGAAGGGAAGGAACTTACCTGGATGGATCAGACCGTTGAGGGATAAGGAAGAGCGCGCCTTGACAGGCTGGAACAGCTGGAAAGGCAAGAGCATCTCGGTCCAAGATGCTAGATGCTCCGCGCATGTGGAGAAGCTAATTGGCTAGTTCAAATGAGCTTATCCTTTCTACATTGACCTCACATGCTTTAGTCTTCTCTTGATTTCGAAAACCCTTGTATGCTCACACTATATATTGTAACTCATGTTATTAATGAAAGACTAGACAGTTCTAAACAAATCAATCTCTCTATACTTTTCATAATGATTCTCCATTAGTCTCTTAATCTCTTAAATCTACTCTAATATCTTCTCTATTCTTATCTAAACTCAGATTATCTTTTACATTACTCAAAACTGATATCAAGCTTGTGAAGACTCCCATTGGATGCTTTTGGATGGCTCTCTTTGACTACACATGCTCTGAATCTCTTTCTTATCTCTATGATTTCGAAATGTATTGTCTCTCTCTCATAAATATGTTGTAAACCTCATCTTTAATAATTAATGGAGTTTTGAGTCTCTCTCCTTATTCTCTCACTAAAATCTCTTAATCTCTTTAATCTTTTCATCTGATTATCTCTGATTATTTGAATCATGCTCTAATACACAAAAGTGTATACTTACAATGCTTGCCTAAAATACAAGTTTCACAATCATTATTCTCAAAGGAAACACCTGGCAACATCAGTTTTAAAGCCTTATTATTAAACACTTTTGTGTTTTAGAGATTAAGAGATTTTAGTGAGAGAATCAAGAGAGAGACTCAAAACTCCATTAATTATTAAAGATGAGGTTTACAACATACTTATATGAGAGAGACAATCAATTTCGAAATCAATCAGATAAGGTAGAGGTTCAGGGCATGTGTAGTCAAAGAGAGCCATCCAAAAGCAGCCAATGGGAGTCTTCACATGTTGAGAAGTGTTGAGATGAGGAGATGAAGAGTTGATACATGGATAGAGGAAGGGATTTGGAGCAGGCAGTAACTTTGGAGATTTACCACAGTAACTTTATTGTTACTGTGGTAACTGAGTTAAAAGACTTGGGAAGTTACCTTGCATCCATTTGGAGAGTGAAACACGCCAGGAGGAGTCTGGATAAGCAAGGAGGAGTTTGGATAAGGTCTGGTCAAGGGAAGAGAGCTTTAGACAGGCTGGCACCAGCTGGAAAGCTAAAGCAAGATACCCAAGCATGTGAGGAACCTTATTGGCTAGTTTGAATCAAGCATCTTTGACTACACATGCTTCTTATCCTAACTAGACTGAACCTGGACGAATTTATGTATCCCTAATCTATATATGTTGTAAACTCTCTCATTAATCAATCTAATGGAGTTTTGAGTATTCTCTCTTGTTCTTTATTCTCTTAGTCTCTCTTAATCTCCAAATCTCATACAAACTACACTAATCATCTCTTGATATTTATTCATCACTCTACATACACAAAAGTGTATATGGTATCAGAGCCAGGTTGGCAAGGAAGGGAGTGGTGATTTGCGAGAATCTGTTTGTGTGTTCTTGGTGTTCTTGAGCTGTTCTTCAGTTTCTGGGTATTTGGGAGGTTGTCTGGTCGATTCAATCAACCTCAACAGGAGATGAAGCACAGATCTAGTAAACCAGTGGGGCGTGAAGAAGAGATGGATGGAGTGTGTTCAAGATGGATAAAGGGAGCTTTGGAAAGCTGTGGGTTATGGAGTAGTCATGGAAAGGGGAAACCTTTCATGGAAATGGCTACTGAAGAAGGTCAGACAAGAAGTCTGAAGCTGGGAAATGAAGTTGTTCAAGGAGACACTACAAAGAGTGAGATTGAAGCAACTTTAGGCAAGTCCAAGCTTGTAAGAGTCGTTGAGGACAAAGGGGTGATCCGCGGCTTGAGACAAGGAAAGGATGAGTGTTATCAGCTTGTGGGAAGGCTGAGAGAAGTATGGTCAGAGTTAGATGTGGTGAAGGCACACACATCAAATCCGAGATGTTGTCAAGAAAGGAGGAAGCAAGATGTGATCTTTAGCTTTCTTATGGAAGAGGTATGTGAGCTTGTTAAACACACTTGTGATGTGTGGGAGATGAACAGGAAACCAGAAAGATGGAAGGGAGGTACAAGCTGTAAGAAGGGAAGGTTGAGAAAACTTTCTAAGGAGTGGTTAATGAAGAGAAGGGCATGGAGAAAGGATAGCGAGTCTGAGCACTAAAGTGACAGGATGAGTGTGATCTTGAAGAGAATCAAGGATATACTTCAGCAGATGGTTATAGGAGAGTGTTCATACTCAGCTTACTTGGGAGAATCAGTAGAAGATGGTGTAAGTACAAGGAGGCAGGAGACCAAAGGAGGAGAGGATCCAATCACAAAGAAAGAATGGGATGAGTTTGTTAAGTGTGTGTATGAACTGGCTGCAAGAAAGAAGCAAGGTGCTCTAGCTGCAAGTGAGAAGCAAAGCGATTTCTCCACAGCTCCTAAACCTATCATAATTGATTCTGGAGCAACACATCATATGAGCAGTGATAGGAGTCTGATAAGTGATGTCAGGGCTGCAACAGGGTGTGTTACTATAGCTAATGGCGCTCAGATCCCAGTAGAAGGAATGGGAAACCTCAAGCTGTTTGAAAAGAGCTCAACCGCCTTATATCTGCCTCAGTTCACTTCAAATCTGATATCAGTTAAGAAAGCTACAATTGATCTGGATTGTCAAGTAGTATTCAGGCCAAATGAAGTTGAGTTTCAAGATTTGAAGACTGGAAGAGTTAGTGGCAGAGGGGACAACAAGCATCACTTATATCATCTCCAAACAGCTAAGACTCTTAATCCCATTAACTCTATGTGCCTGAGTAGTGTTGCTGATAGGTGTGATAGTATGACTTGGCATGCTAGATTAGGACATCCTCATGCTCGTGCAATTGAGTTAATCATGCCTAATATGTCATTTAATCACTTGGAGTGTGAAGCATGCATATTAGGAAAGCATTGTAGGACTGTCTTTCCAGCATCAGAGACTATATATGAGCATTGCTTTGATCTAGTTCACTCAGATGTGTGGACATCTCCGTGTGAGTCTAGGGATAGCCAGAAGTACTTTGTCACTTTTATTGATGAGAAATCAAAGTATACATGGGTCACTTTGATTCCCTCTAAAGATAGAGTCCTAGAAGCCTTTATGAACTTCCAAGCATATGCAACTAATCAATACAATGCTACTGTGAAGGTGCTAAGATCTGATAATGGAGGAGAATACACTAGCAATGCTTTCAAGAGTTATCTAGCAAAGCATGGGATTGTGCAGCAGACAAGCTGTCCTTATACACCACAGCAGAATGGGGTGGCTGAGAGAAAGAATAGGCACTTGATGGAGGTAGCAAGGTCAATGATGTTTCATGCAAATGTTCCAAAGAGGTTTTGGGGGGATGCTGTTCAGACTGCGTGCTATCTCATCAACAGAGTTCCGACCAAGATCCTAAAGAATCTGTCTCCCTTTGAGGTATTGAACAAGACTAAACCACACCTTGATCATTTGAGAGTCTTTGGGTGTTTATGTTATGTGATGGTTCCCGGAGAGAGGAGGAACAAGCTAGAAGCAAAGAGTACTAAAGCTATTTTCATTGGGTACACTCAATCACTCAGAAAGGGTACAAATGTTATGATCCAATAACCAGGAGGGTTTTGGTATCTAGAGAAGTGAAGTTTGTGGAGTCTAGAGGATATTATGAGGAGAAGAAATGGGAAGACCTAGAGGATCTGTCCCGAGCTCCATCAGAGACGGCAACAACACTGAGAGTGTTGTTGGAAAGGCTAGGGATAGGATTATCCCAAGATCAGGAACCAGGAAGGAGATAACCTTCTAACCAAGCTGGAGAAGCTGGAGAAACAACCCCTCTTGATCATGAGAGGGGGAATGGATCTGAATCAGAGGAGCAGGAGCAAAATCAAGAGGATTCAGGACAGCATGATCATGAGGAGACACAGGAAGTAGAGAATGTTGTTCAGTCTACTGGTACAGAGGAGAGTGAGGATCAGTCAGGTGGAAATGAGCAGGGAGAACCTACTGGTTTAGGAGAGGAAACACAAGATAATATTCAGGCCAATGTTCCAAGCCAATGTACCCAAACGATTTTGGAGTGATGTTGTATCCACTGCTTGTTACCTAATCAACCGGATGCCTACAAAGGTGTTGAAGGATCAAGCACCATTTGAAGTTCTGAACAAGCGCAAGCCATCCTTGGAATATATGAGAGTGTTTGGATGTTTATGCTGTTGAGATGAGTCAAGTATATGTGGAGCAAGTGAGGAGTTGAGACTAAGGAGATGAGTTGAAGCTTGGAAAGGTTTGGGTAAGGTCTGTACTGTCCGTACATGACCGTACCATCCGTACACATGGAGATGGATAAAACCTTGACAAGAGTAAAGAAGTTACTTGGGGTAACTTATGGGAAGGGAAGGAACTTACCTGGATGGATCAGACCGTTGAGGGATAAGGAAGAGCGCGCCTTGACAGGCTGGAACAGCTGGAAAGGCAAGAGCATCTCGGTCCAAGATGCTAGATGCTCCGCGCATGTGGAGAAGCTAATTGGCTAGTTCAAATGAGCTTATCCTTTCTACATTGACCTCACATGCTTTAGTCTTCTCTTGATTTCGAAAACCCTTGTATGCTCACACTATATATTGTAACTCATGTTATTAATGAAAGACTAGACAGTTCTAAACAAATCAATCTCTCTATACTTTTCATAATGATTATCCATTAGTCTCTTAATCTCTTAAATCTACTCTAATCTCTTCTCTATTCTTATCTAAACTCAGATTATCTTTTACATTACTCAAAACTGATATATGCTATGTTCTAGTACCAGGAGAGTTGAGGAACAAGCTTGAAGCAAGAAGCAGAAAAGCAATGTTCATTGGTTACTAAACAACTCAAAAGGGATACAAGTGTTATGATCCAGAAGCTAGAAGGGTACTTGTATCTAGAGATGTGAAGTTTATTGAAGAAAGAGGGTACTATGAAGAGAAGAATCAAGAAGAGTTGAGGGACCTCACATCAGATAAGGCTGGAGTCTTATGGATTATTTTGGAAGGTCTCGGTATCAAGATGAACCAGGATCAGTCCACAAGAAGTGGAAGACAAGAAGAGAGCTCAACTGAACCAAGTAGAGCTACTCAAACACCTCACCTTGATCATGAGGGGGGAAGTGAACCTGAAACTCAAGAAAATGGCCAAGAAGGAGTCGGCTTGAGTGAAGAAGGAGAAGAGTTCAACTCAGGTTCTCATCATCAAGGTGAGCAAGACCAAGGAGATGAAGAACATCAGAGGGAAGCACAAGAACCGCATACACAAGCTGAGCCGGTTCAAGAGCAAGAACAACCAGTATTGAGGAGAAGCACAAGGCTGAGAAAGGATCCTTCCTCTTGGGTAAACACGCGAGTGTACTACAATGCCCAAGCTGTGGAGCATCCTTCTCAAGTTGTGTGTTCCTTTGCTCAATACCCTTAAGAACATTGTGCCTTCATGGTTAACTTGGATGAGAACTATATTCCAAGAAGCTATGAAGAAGCAATCATGGATAAAGAATGGAAGGAGTCAGTTGGAGCTGAGGCAGGAGCTATGATCAAGAATGATACATGGTATGAGAGTGAGTTACCAAAAGGGAAGAAGGCTGTGACTAGCAGATGGATGTTCACAATCAAGTATAAGGCTGATGGAAAGGTTGAGAGGAAGAAGTCAAGGCTAGTTGCAAGAGGTTTCACTCAAACTTATGGAGAAGATTACATAGAAACCTTTGCACCAGTAGCTAAACTACACACAATCCGGATTGTATTAAGCTTGGCTGTGAATCTTGGATGGGGTTTATGGCAAATGGATGTGAAGAATGCATTCTTACAAGGAGAACTAGAGGATAAAGTGTATATGCATCCACCTCCAGGCCTTGAACACTTAGTGAAGAGAGGGAATGTGTTGAGATTGAAGAAAGCTATCTATGGGCTAAAACAATCACCAAGAGCTTGGTACAACAAGCTAAGCACTACTCTCAATGGCCGAGGCTTCAAGAAGTCTGAACTAGATCACACTCTCTTCACACTCACGACTCCCTCAGGTATGATTGCACTCCTTGTGTATGTTGATGATATCATTATCACAGGAAGTGATAAGGAAGGTATCATAGCAACCAAGGAGTTCCTTAAATCCATGTTTGAGATTAAAGACTTGGGAGAAATGAAATACTTTCTTGGAATTGAGATATGTAGATCCAAGGAAGGTTTATTCATGTCCCAAAGGAAGTATACACTTGATCTTTTGAAAGGTGCAGGTGCTTATGGAGGCAAGACAGCAAGGATGCCTATGGAGGATGGCTACAAAGTCCCACGAGAGGGGGAGATTGAAGACAGCACACCTTATCAGGATCCTAAACTCTATAGAAAACTAGTTGGTAAATTGATTTACCTTACCATAACTAGACCTGACATTTGTTTTGCTGTGAATCAGGTGAGTCAACACATGCAAGTGCCTAAGGAGCATCATTGGCGTATGGTGGAGAGATTCTTGATGTATCTCAACGGCTCACCTGATCAAGGAGTATGGATGGGTTGCAGTGGGAGCACTGAAATGGTTGGATACTGTGATGCGGATTGGGCTGGTGATAGAGCAGACAGGAGATCAACCACAGGCTATTGCACATTCATTGGAGGCAACTTGGTTACGTGGAAGAGTAAGAAGCAGAAGGTGGTCTCTTGCTCAAGTGCAGAAGCTGAGTATAGAGCTATGCTGAAGCTTACCAACGAGCTGGTGTGGATCAAAGGCATCTTGAAGCATTTGGAGATTGATCAAGCCGCACCTATGACAATGCATTGTGATAACCAAGCAGCTATCCACATTGCCTCCAACTCGGTGTTTCATGAGAGAACCAAGCACATTGAAGTTGATTGTCACAAGGTGAGGCAGATGATCATCCTAGGAGTCATCCTGCCATGCTACACTCGGAGTGAAGATCAGTTGTATCACTTTTAGTAATGTTTAGAGTAATCTGAGTGTTTAGAGAAGAATAGAATCAATTTAGAGAAGATTAGAGTATGAAATGAGATTATGAGTCTAATATGGAACCATTGAGATTAAAGACTAAGAGAAAGACTCAAAACTTGCTTGATCTTATTAATGAGTGAGGTTACATATTTATAAGAGAGACACAAGGGTTTACAAGAAGGGAAATGGGCACTATTCAACCGTGTGGAGTCAAGGGGTGCCTTTTGAATGATTGGTCAGGATGGCTCACATGCTTTGTCTCTTTACAGCCTGTTCCAGCCTGGCACGCTCTTGCCTTATCCTCTCAATGGTCTGATCCAACTCCCTAAGCTACCCAAGTCACTCCTCCTTAGTTACTGTCTCACTTGGATAGGGTATGGTATGTTTTGGTTGAGGTTTGGTTGGTACGGCTTGTACGGCCTTGTACGGCCTTGTACGGCCAGACGTACCATACTCTCCTAAACTTCCCTAAGTACTTCATCTCCTCTTCTCTTCAACTCCTTATCTCTTCATATCCATATACTCAGCTCATCTTAACACTCCCCCTCAAGCTTAGCTTTGTGAAAGCCTAAGCTTGGACAGCCATGAGATCTTCCTCATTAAAAACCTCACTAAGGAAAACCCATTGGGACAAAACCTTAATGAGGGAAAAAGAGTAAAGATCTCATGACTAAGGGGTTTAGCTGCTTCTCTTCCCAAGATCAATGAGGCCCAATCTAATATGAATGGACTCCATTGTCTTTTGCCTTGCAGCCTTGGTAAATACATCAGCCAACTGATCTTCACTCCTAGTATAACATGGCAAGATGACTCCTAGGACAATCATCTGCCTCACCTTGTGGCAATCAACCTCAATGTGCTTTGTTCTCTCATGAAACACCGAGTTGGAGGCTATGTGAATGGCGGCCTGGTTGTCACAATGCATTGTCATTGGAGTGTCTTGTACTATCTCCAAATGCTTCAAGATGCCCTTGATCCAAACTAGCTCGTTTGTAAGCTTCAGCATAGCTCTATACTCAGCTTCTGCACTAGAGCATGACACCACCTTCTGTTTCTTACTCTTCCAAGTCACCAAGTTGCCTCCAATGAATGTACAATAGCCGGTTGTTGATCTCCTGTCAGCTCTATCACCTGCCCAATCAGCATCACAATAGCCCACTACTTCTGTGCTTCCATTGCACCCCATCCATACTCCTTGATCCGGCGAGCCATTTAGATACATCAGCAGCCTCTCCACCATACGCCAATGATGTTCCTTGGGAAGCTGCATGTGTTGACTCACCTGATTCACAGCAAAGCATATATCAGGTCTTGTGATGGTTAGATAAATCAATTTGCCAACAAGTTTTCTATAGAGTTTAGGATCATGAAATGGCTTGCTGTCTTCAATCTCCCACTCTCTTGGTACTTTGTAGCCATCCTCCATTGGCATCCTTGCTGTCTTGCCTCCATGAGCACCTGCACCTTTCAAAAGATCAAGTGTATACTTCCTTTGGGACATGAACAAACCTTCCTTGGATCTACAAATCTCAATTCCAAGAAAGTATTTCATTTCTCCCAAGTCTTTTATTTCAAACATAGACTTTAGAAACTCCTTGGTTGCTTTGATACCTTCCTTATCACTCCTTGTGATAATGATATCATCCACATACACAAGGAGAGCAACCATACATGAGGGAGTAGTGAGGGTAAAGAGAGTATGGTCCAATTCTGACTTCTTAAAACCTCGGCCGTTCAGAGTTGTGCTCAACTTGTTGTACCACGCTCTTGGTGATTGCTTCAACCCATAGATAGCCTTCTTTAGCCTCAGTACATTCCCTCTCTTCACTAGATGTTCAAGACCTAGTGGAGGATACATGTAGACTTCATCCCCAAGTTCTCCTTGTAAGAATGCATTCTTCACATCTATTTGCCACAATCCCCATCCAAGGTTAACCGCCAAGCTTAGTACAATTCTAATGGTATGTAACTTGGCTACTGGTGCAAATGTCTCAATGTAATCCTCTCCATATGTTTGAGTGAACCCTCTTGCTACTAATCTAGTCTTCTTCCTCTCAATCTGTCCATCAGCTTTGTATTTGATTGTGAAGATCCATCTACTAGATATTGCCTTCTTCCCTTTTGGTAGTTCACTCTCAAACCATGTATCATTCTTGATCATAGCTCCTGCCTCAGCTCCTACTGATTCCTTCCATTCCTTATCCTTCATTGCCTCTTCATAGCTTCTTGGAATGTGATTCTCATCTAAGTTTACCATGAATGCACAATGTGCTTCTGGATATTGAGAGAAAGAACACACGGCCTGAGTAGGATGCTTCACAGCTTGAGCATTGTAGTACACTCTCGTGTTTACCCAACTGGAAGGATCCTTTCTCAGCCTTGTACTTCTTCTCAACACTGGCCCTTCTTGTTTCGGTAACTCCATGTCTTGTACATCTTCTTGTGTACTAGTTTCAGATGTTTCTTCTCTTGGCTGACTTGCTTCAGCTCCTTCATCCCTTAGCTGACTTGATTCAGCTCCTTCTCGTTGATCATTTGACTCCACAGCTTGATCATGAGAACCAGAACTCTCTTCATGACTTTGAGTTTGAGTTTCTATTCCATTCCCCCCCTCATGTTCAAGATTGGACGTCTGATGATTCGGTATTGGTGTAGTGCCTCTCACTTCTTGCTGTTCTTGATCCATATTGATTCCAAGTCCTTCTAGTATTATCCTCAAGGTTGCAGCTCTATCTGAAGTGAGATCTTTCAAATCTTCTTGAATCTGCTCCTCATAATATCCTTTTTCCTCCACAAACTTCACTTCTCTAGATACTAACACTCTCCTTGTGTTAGGATCATAGCACTTGTATCCTTTCTGACTTGATGAGTATCCAATAAACATTGCCTTGGATCAAGCTTGTTTCTTAATTCTCCCGGTACCATCACAAAACACAAACACCCAAAGATCTTCATATGTTCCAATTAGGGCTTGTATTGGTTCAATACCTCAAATGGTGATAACCCTTGCAGAATCAGAGTTGGTGTTCTGTTGATGAGATAACAAGCTGTAGTGACCGCATCACTCCAGAACTTCTTAGGTACATTGGTTTGAAACATCATGGACCTGGCCACTTCCATCAGATGCCTATTCTTTCTCTCAGCCACACCATTTTGTTGTGGAGTATAGGGACAGCTTGTCTGATGTAGGATTCCATGCTGAGATAGATGGAGCTTGAATGCTTGTCCCGTGTACTCTCCTCCATTATCTGACCTGAAAATCTTTATCTTGGCATTATAATGGTTAGTCACATATGATTGAAAGTTCTTAAATGCATCAAGTACCCTATCTTTGGTTGGAATTAAAGTTAACCAGGTGTATTTGGATTTTTCATCAATGAAAGTTACATAATACTTTTGATTGTCTCTAGATAAGCAAGGAGCAGTCCAAACATCAGAATGAATCAAATCAAAACACTTCTCATAAACCGTAGTAGATTTAGTAAAGACAGTCTTACAATGCTTGCCTAAGATACAAGCTTCACAATCATTATTCTCAAAGGAAACACCTGGCAACATCAGTTTTAAAGCCTTATTATGAGGGTGTCCTAATCTAGCATGCCACAATGCATTTTTACTTAAACTAGAACCAGAAACAGAAGTAAACGAGCAGCTATAACTAGAAACAGGAGCAAGATCTTCAAGTAAATACAATTCTCCTTTAGTCACTCCCTTTCCAATCATCTTGCTGCTTTTAATATCCTGAAACTTCACATCATTAGGACTGAATATGACATTGCATTGCAAATCAGTAGCACATTTCTTAACAGATAACAAGTTTGAAGTAAATTCAGGCATATAAAAGGCTTTAGTTTCCTTATCAAACAGTTTAAGACTTCCTATTCCTCTAATAGGTATCTTATCTCCATTAGCTATCATCACGTTACCATTCATTGGTACAATGTTTTTAATCAAACTAGTGTCACTTATCATATGATGAGATGCACCAGAATCAACTACTAAAGGCTTAATGGTATGTGAACTAGCAATATGAGCAAGGATACTAGATGGTTTTAATGCATGATCATTTCTAGCAATATGAGCAAGGATACTAGATGGTTTGAATGCATGATCATTCCTAGCAAAACTAGCCGTTCTAGATTGATTTATTATCTCTATCACACTTTCATGCATCCTATCAATTCTAGTTGGATTCTCATCATTCTCTATAGCCCTAGCACCAAAGGAATATCCAAACATGTTACCATGCTCCTTGAAGAGCTTAATGAGAGCATCCAGGTCGGATTTCTTTAGATACTCTTGATCATAGTTCCCACGGTTGCTTGGGGCTCCAGTGTAGGCTACAAGAGACCTCCCATCACCTGCTTCACGCCCATCTATCTCCTTCCCTTTGCTAGTACCCGCTCCACTTGCGCTTTCTCCCTCTGAGACATTAGCCCTTGCCTCTCTGTCCTTCATAAACTTTGCCGGCTTGAGATGGGGATGGAGTATCCAGCATTGGCTCTTCTTGTGGCCATGCTTCTTGCAGTGATCACAGTTCCCATTGAACCTCCTCTCATCATACTTCCCATGCGCAGCCTTGTGTGCTTGTGGAGCTTCCCCTCCCTCCTCTTGAGTTGCTTGATTCACGAGAGATAGCTCTCCTTTCTTTCCAAACAACCCAATGGAGCCTTGTTCCTTCTGAATCCTTGCGCGCACTTCTTCAAGATCAGGTAGTGTGTCCTCTCTAAGCAAGTGTTGGATAAGACCATTGTAAGCCGGATTCATAGTGAGGAGTAGCCTAAAGACCTTGTCTTGCTCTCTCCTTTTGTTGAGCTCATCTGCATCTGTAGTGCTTGGCCTCAACATCTCCAGCTCGGACCAGAGTGTTCTGAACCTCCCTAGATGCTTGGTGAACTCCATATCCTCTTGTACCAAGTTGTTTATAGCCTGCTTCACCTCAAACACACGGCTCAGGTTTGATGTATTCCCATACACCTTCTTCAACGTATCCCACAGCTCTTTAGCAGACTCACAGTAGCTGTATGCATCTAGAATCGCCGGCTCAAGTGAAGCATGTAGCACTAACATCACCAACATGTCCTCCTGATGCCACTTCTCTTCCGCTTTGCTTGCGGCTTCTCCTTCAGTTTCTCCTTGGGTGATGAGCTTTGGAGCCTCTCCTGGCGTGATGTGTTTCCAAAGCCCTTTGCTTCCCACCGTGGTTCTCACCATCCGAGACCACACCAAGTAGTTGGTTCCCTTGAAGCAAACCGCTACCTTCATGTTCATGTTCATACCACTCTCCATGATGCACGATGACTTCTCTAGACTTCACAAACTGGATCTTGAGTTAAAAGACTTGTAAGAACACTCACTGCCTCGGTCTTCAACCTCACAGCTTCAGCAACACACTAAAAAAACTAGTCTTTGAACTCGGACAATACCCAGAACCTCCCAAGAACGCAAGAACACCAACCAAACTCTTTAAAGCTTCAATCTTGAATCTCCAAAGAGCCTACCACGAACTCAGGTTCTCACTAACCTGGCTCTGATACCATATCACTTTTAGTAATGTTTAGAGTAATCTGAGTGTTTAGAGAAGAATAGAATCGATTTAGAGAAGATTAGAGTATGAAATGAGATTATGAGTCTAATATGGAAGCATTGAGATTAAAGACTAAGAGAAAGACTCAAAACTTGCTTGATCTTATTAATGAGTGAGGTTACATATTTATAAGAGAGACACAAGGGTTTACAAGAAGGGAAATGGGCACTATTCAACCGTGTGGAGTCAAGGGGCGCCTTTTGAATGATTGGTCAGGATGGCTCACATGCTTTGGCTCTTTACAGCCTGTTCCAGCCTGGCACGCTCTTGCCTTATCCTCTCAACGGTCTGATCTAACTCCCTAAGCTACCCAAGTCACTCCTCCTTAGTTACCGTCTCACTTGGATAGGGTATGGTAAGTTTTGGTTGAGGTTTGGTTGGTACGGCTTGTACGGCCTTGTACGGCCTTGTACGGCCTTGTACGGCCAGCCGTACCATACTCTCCCAAACTTCCCTAAGTACTTCATCTCCTCTTCTCTTCAACTCCTTATCTCTTCATATCCATATACTAAGCTCATCTCAACAAGTTGGCTGATGTGTTCACTAAGGCTGCGAGACAAAAGACTATGGAGTCCATTCACATTAGATTGGGACTCATAGATCTTGGGAAGAGAAGGAGCTGATACCCTAAGTCATGAGGTCTTTACTCTTTTTCCCTCATCAAAGTTTTGTCCCAATGGGTTTTCTTTGGTGAGGTTTTTAATGAGGAAGATCTCATGGCTATCCAAGCTTAGGCTTTCACAAAGCTAAGCTTGAGGGGGAGTGTTGAGATGAGTTGAGACATTTGAGGTAAAGACACAAAGGAGTTGAGAACATAAAGAGAGCAAGGAGTTAAGAGGAGGAATGGGTTGATAGGGATGGTACGGACGGAGAGGCCGTACCAGGCCGTACAAGTGAGCATCCGTACAAGGTGAAAGCGGCCAAGTAACTATCCGAGTAACTCTTATGTACTGAGGTGGAGTTACACTCGGCCAAGGCCTTATCCAAACGTTGAGAGGATAAGGGAGACGCGGCTTGACAGCTAAGACAGGCTGGCAAGAGCTGGAAAGGAAGAGCATCTGGTCTTGGATAAGGAAGATGCTCCAAACGTGTGAAGACACTCATTGGCCGGTTCAAATTAAAGCATAAGCTCTTCTTTGACTCTACATGCTTACTTATCTTTATGATTTCGAAACCCTAAGTGTATGGACCTATATATATTGTAATCTCATCATTAATAAAGATTAGACAGTTCTAAACAATCTTTCTCTTTACTCATTTCACTAGGATTCTACATTAGTCTCTAATCAGTCTCTTAATCTCTTATTCTCCTTCTCTAATCCTTTCTAAACTCAGATTATTCTTTACATTCCTAAATCTCATATCTTAATCAGTTTCTAACTCATGACAACAAGCATGATAATATAATCTATCATATTAACACGACAATTTAATTTAGAACTGACATTAAGCATTTAACCATTTTCAATCTTATTGATGTCAAATCTTGATTAATAACTTATCAAGTTTGATTCCCACTATCACAAGCAATGCAACAGATAGACACAAGGCATTATCAGGTTCTATTCTTTGCAAGCTAACTCTCTAAGTACAAGCAAGATCCTAACAGATTCAAGACAAGTTACTTAGGCACTCTTAAGAGCTTCTTTACTCAGCACTTAGACATGAATCTAATGCTTCAATGTAAGACGGACACAAAGATGATAAAATACTTTAATCTTTATCAGTCTCTAACATATGAATGCACCCAGTTTTAACAGTAGCATTTAGCACATTAATACACATTCATTTAGAGTTGGGATTAAGAAATAACATTATCAACCAACATCAGACACAATGCATAACCTTTGGTGATTTCATTTCATGAATGCAATCAGGTTTAGACAAATTCTAACTCCCTAACAAGTATCACTAGAATCAAGGTTAAGCATTTTTAAACATTTCAGACACCAAACAAGACTTTTTAAATATCCTCGGACAGATTCTAAACTCATTTTCATTTAGCAATCTTAAACATATCCTCAGGTTTTCAATCACAACATCACAACCATATCATAAAGACACAAGCTTTAAACAAGGGAAAAAGGTTTAGCTTACAACCAAGGAACCATTGCTTGTTCCTTGAGCCTCCAAGGCAATCTGCATCATAAATGGACAAACCAACATCTCCTTCTTTACGTGGCCTTTCTCCTTGAACCCACCATGCCAAAGACACCTCCTTTCTTCATGTTTGAGTCGCCACACAAGTACCAATGCTGAAAGCTTCCTCCTTCGAAGGTTTCTTCTTGGACAGTGAATGGGAAAGGCTTGGACATGCTACCAATTGCCTTCTTTTTTCAGGGCGGCCATGAGAGAGTATGATGGACTTAGGACAGCTTCTATACACGCCATGGATGAGCAAAACTGTAAGTTTAGACTAATGAAGAGTAATCTGAGTGTTTAGAATAGATTTGAGAGAGATTAGAGTGAAACTAAGGGTAGAGAACGAGTTGAGAATAAGAGACTAAGAATAAGCCATGGAGGCAAAGGATAGTCTGAACAGTCTAAGTATTATTAATGACCAGATGTTACAATATATAGAGAGGCAGCTCGTGGTTAAGGGTTTCAGAAAGCACACTATTACATAGGATAAGATTCTACTTTAATTCAAATTGTCCAATTAAGCTCTTCCTTGTGTGTAAAGCACCTTTACCTTTACACAGCTACTGACAGCCTGTCATAAGCTCTTCCCTTATCCTCTCCACACGGTAACATCAGTAAAGGTTCAGTAAGACTTCTCCTTTACCTCTTAAGTTAACTGTGTGTAGTAACTTCCCTTAAGGAGTGATCTTGGTCGAGTTCCTCTTGCACGGCATGTACGGCCATGGTACGGCCTGTACGGCCTAGCCTCTCCCAAACTCATTCCTCCTAAGCCTCACTCTCTTATTAGCAATCCATCTCATCATCTAATGCCTTCTTCTCAACACTCCCCCTCAAGCTTAGCTTTGTGAAAGCCTAAGCTTGGATAGCCATGAGATCTTCCTCATTAAAAACCTCACCAAAGAAAACCCATTGGGACAAAACTTTGATGAGGGAAAAAGAGTAAAGACCTCATGACTTAGGGGATCAGCTCCTTCTCTTCCCAAGATCTATGAGTCCCAATCTGATGTGAATGGACTCCATAGTCTTTTGTCTCGCAGCCTTAGTGAACACATCAGCCAACTGATCTTCACTCCGAGTGTAGCATGGCAGGATGACTCCTAGGATGATCATCTGCCTCACCTTGTGACAATCAACTTCAATGTGCTTGGTTCTCTCATGAAACACCGAGTTGGAGGCAATGTGGATAGCTGCTTGGTTATCACAATGCATTGTCATAGGCGCGGCTTGATCAATCTCCAAATGCTTCAAGATGCCTTTGATCCACACCAGCTCGTTGGTAAGCTTCAGCATAGCTGTATACTCAGCTTCTGCACTTGAGCAAGAGACCACCTTCTGCTTCTTGCTCTTCCATGTAACCAAGTTGCCTCCAATGAATGTGCAATATCATGTGGTTGATCTCATGTCTGCTCTATCACCAGCCCAATCCACATCACAGTATCCAACCACTTCAGTGCTCCCATTGCACCCCATCCATACTCCTTGATCAGGTGAGCCGTTGAGATACATCAAGATTCTCTCCACCATACGCCAATGATGCTCCTTAGGCACTTGCATGTGTTGACTCACCTGATTCACAACAAAACAAATGTCAGGTCTAGTTATGGTAAGGTAAATCAATTTACCAACTAGTTTTCTATAGAGTTTAGGATCCTGATAAGGTTTGCTGTCTTCAATCTCCCCCTCTCGTGGGACTTTGTAGCCATCCTCCATAGGCATCCTTGCTGTTGAGATAAGCAGAGTAATATATGAGAAGAGGTGTCTTGAGTATTGAAGAGAAGATGAGTTGATTAGGGAAATAGGAGAAGAAATGCCTTAGGGCGATCCGGTCTTATCCGGCCGTACATGGCCGTACGGGTCATGCGGATAGTGGTCGACCCAAACTCGACCAAAGAAGAAAAGAAGTTACCAAGGTAGAAAGGTAAGTCGACCAGAGTTACTGAGAGACTTAGCCCTATCCTATCTGACCGTTGGAAGAAAGAAGAGAGCATCTAGACAGGCTTGCTCAGCCTGGATGGATAAGGTTCTTCCTTTGGCACATGTGAAGCTTCTGATTGGTCCCAGTTTGAATTAAAGCAACCTTATCCTTGACCTCACATGCTTAGTCTAATCTGTCTCTTGTATCTCTTTCTATATATTGTAAACTCTTGGGCTGATTAAATGATTAACGAGTTTTTGATCATTCTCTCTCAAGTCTCTCTCATGTTCATCATGAATCTCACATACTCCTAAACATGATTACTTAATCTCCACAACTCTCTCTCTTAATCTCTCATAATCTACCTTAATCTCTCAATACCTATTCTATTCTCTAAAATCTCATGGTATCAGAGCCAGGTTGGCTTTGGTATTGAGAGATCTCATTTGCATTTTCTCTTCATCTTTCAAAATCGGGTGCTTGTGACTTATTCTTGCGTTCTTGTGAAATCTGTGAAGTGGTATAATTCTCTTTGAGTCCGTGTGTTCTTGGAGGTTGGTGCTGTGTGTTCTTCAGCTGAGTTGCAAGATTGAAACTTAGTGGTGGTATCTGGTTAAAGGGAGCAAAGATGGAAGGAAACATCAACTTTGGCAAGCTTGTTACAGTTCCGGTGGCTTTGAAAGGAGGTTCAAACTATCTCCTTTGGTCTCGGCTGGTGAAGACTGCTATTGGAAAGCTTGGGTTATGGAGCCACATCACGGATGATGGTCCAAAGCTAGCAGCCAAAGAAACTGAAGAAGGTGAAGAGGAGAAAGCTCTCGCCAAAACAGAAGCAAAGAAGTGGGTACAAGAAGACTTGATGGTGCTATCTGTACTACAAGGATCTCTTGAAGTTCCACTCCTTGAAGCTTACAGCTACTGTGAGACTCCCAAACACTTGTGGGAGACACTCTTGAAGACATTTGGTAATGTCTCAAACATCAGCCGTGTGTTTGAACTGAAGAGGGCAATCAACTCCATGAAGCAAGATGGAGGAGAGCTCACCAAACACATGGGAAAGTTTGGATCTTTATGGTCTGAGCTTGAAAGCCTAAGGCCTAACACCATTGATCAATCAACGCTCATGGAGAGGAGAGAGCAAGATCAGGTGTTTAGCTTGTTGATGACATTGGATCCTTGTTACAAGGATGTCATCAAGCACATCTTGAGATTCTCAAGCCTGCCATCTATGGAGCAAGTGTATGCTCAACTTCAGAAGGAGGAAGGGTCTTTTGGTCTCTTTGGGGGTAAAGGAGAGCTTACCATGGCTCATCAAGCCGAGGAGGTGCAAGCTAACAAGGCCGCATACCGAGGTGATGGAAGAAAGCATGAGAAGTATGAGGGAAGCTTATAAGATTTTAGAGAATCAGATTGGGGTGTGTTAAGAACAGCCAAAATGGCAAGATTAGAGCTTGATTGGATGAAGAAGAGGTCTGATGAAACTTGTGTAAGCTCAGATCAGAAACAAGAGAATAAGAGAGATTAGGAGTTTAAATGTATAAGAAAGGGAGAGATTAAGGGATTCTGATCCAAGAACACTTTGTATTATGAAGGAGGAGGGGAAATCCCCCTCTCTCTCTTAAGAGAGTTACATTTCGTCCATACACTTGCCTTATATAGGCTTTACATGTTTGCAACATCATAAACCTAAATCTAATGGATAGAAATGACTTGAGATGAATTGATGGCTAGGATGGAGTTGTCTTGTTTGCAATCTGAGTGAATTGATCTGATTGGAGTAGAGAATGCTGGCTGGTGATTGGTTGATTCAAACTGGTCAAAGGCAAGAGCTGGCTTCTTATTGGCTCCCCAAAGGCTCCCATGAATCTGCCCACATAAGTGTCTTCATTCATGGTCCCCTCTTGGCTTTCTCTTTACACCTCATGACAGCCTGTCCTTGGACCAGCTACACTCTCTTTCCCTTATCCATAAACGTCCATATGAGAGGATAAGGTTGCCTGATGCTTGTCTGAACCATCTCCCTATGTTTGCACAGCTTCTGGTCGATCCCGGGTGAAGTACAGTCGATGGTACGGACCGCCTGTCCGTACCTCGCCCTATTCTTACACAACCCATCCAAGTATCTCCAATGGTTGATCCTGACTTAATCTTGGTCTCCCTAAGTTCGTACGTACCATCCGTACCGATGCTCGACCCTATTTCTGCACCATCACCCAACTGACTCCAAATGGTGTCTAAGTATGTCTAAGTCCCTCCTGGACTTGACCCTAACTTTGCACACCTCATTTGGATACTTCTGGACACTCCTGAACACTCCTAAAGCCTTGATAGACAATCTCCGGAGGTCTTGCCCTATTCTCGCTCAAGACCCAAACTCAACCCAACTCCTCCTTTGGCTCCATTTCTTTCTTCAAGTCAACAAAGCTGTGAGCATTGCAAGAGGTCCGGGCATAAGAAGAGCCAGTGTTGGATCATACATCCCCATCTCAAGCCAAGCTGGATGAAGGAAAGAGAGGCAAAGGCTCACCTTTCTCCTGGATCAAATGGTACTGGGTCATCCGGGGCTAGTCCAAGTGTTAAAGCAGGTGAAAGTGAAGGTCGAGCTCTAGCTTCTCATCAGCTGAGTGGGCAAGGTATGGAGCAGGAGGTGTTCAGGAAGACTGATCTTGAAGCATTCTTCAAAGCTCTTAAGGAGTCTGGTAACACACTGGGAAACACTCTTGGTTACTCATACACTGCTTATGCTAGGTCTTGTACAACTGATAGGTTGCTAGATATTTTTAAAGACTCTTATATTGCAGCAGCTAAGCCTAGCAAATCTGAAAATTTGTTAAGCATGCTAGGAAACCTGATAAACCGAAATGAATCATCTAGGACTCACATTGCTAAGAGCTTGCATAAACCATTGATCATTGATTCTGGTGCATCTCATCATATGATAAGTGACAACCATCTGGTTAAAGATATTGAACCTGCTCATGGTCATGTTATGATAGCTAATGGAGCTACGATCCCTATTAAGGGCATTGGCAAACTAAAATTGTTTGATGAAGAGTCTAAAGCCTTTTTCATGCCTGAATTTACTTCAAATCTCTTATCTGTTAAGAAATGCACCACTGATCTTCAATGCAATGTTATCTTTAGTCCTAATGATGTGAAGTTTCAGGATATTAAAAGCAGTAGATTGATTGGGCAAGGAGAAACCAGAGGAGATCTTTATATGCTTGAAGACCTGTCACCTATTTCTATTTCTAGTTCTTGTTTTTCATCTAGTTCTTCCGTGAGTAATGATGCATTGTGGCATGCTAGACTTGGTCATCCACATGTTAGGGCCTTAAGCATTATGTTACCAGGTGTCATGTTTAAAAATAATGAGTGTGAGGCATGTATTTTGGGTAAGCATTGTAAGACTGTATTTCAAAGATCTTCTACTATCTATGAGGATTGTTTAGATTTGATTCACTCTGATGTCTGGACTGCACCTTGTTTATCTAGAAATGATTATAACTACTATGTTACATTCATTGATGAAAAATCCAAATACACCTGGTTAACATTAATTAAAACAAAAGATAGGGTTTTTGATGCATTTAAAAATTTTCAAGCTTATGTTACTAACCAATATCATGCCAAGATTAAGATTTTCAGGTCTAATAATGGTGGGGAGTACATAAGTCGTGCATTCCAAGAACACCTTGCTCAACGTGGGATTCTACACCAGACCAGCTGTCCATACACTCCTCAACAGAATGGAGTGGCCGAAAGGAAGAACAGGCACCTGATGGAAGTGGCCAGGTCTATGATGTTTCACAGGAGTGTTCCAAAAAGATATTGGAGTGATGCTGTGATGACTGCTTGCTATCTGATCAACAGGATACCAACCAGAATCTTAGAAGACCAATCCCCTTTTGAGGTACTCAACAAAAGCAAGCCAGTTTTAAATCACTTGAGAACATTTGGGTGTGTTTGTTATGTATTGGTGTCTGGTGAGATGAGAAACAAGTTAGAAGCAAAGAGCACTAAGACTATGCTTGTTGGCTATTCTACATCCCAAAAGGGATACAAGTGCTTTGATCCTACAGCTAGAAGAGTCTTAGTGTCTCGGGAAGTGAAGTTTATGGAGGAAAAAGGATATTATGATGGGAAGAATTGGGAGGAGCTTGAAATTCTTTCTCAACCATCAGATCAGGCTGCTAGGTTGAGAAACATACTGGAGGAGCTCGGTATTGGAGTGTCCCAGGATCAGAGCAGGCGTTTAGAACCTGCTCCAGTTGCCGCTGAAGAACAAACCCACTTTGAACATGAGGGGGGAAGTGAATCTGAAACTGAAGGGTTAGGAGATCAAGGCTCAGGTGAAGCTGGAGATCTAGGAAATCAAGGCTCAGATTCTCCTGTCCAAAGTGGAGAGGAATCAGTAAGAGAGAACCAAAATAAAGATCAAGAAGCTAGAGAAGAAAACCAGATTCAAGAAGAACCTATTGAGGAACAAGTGGTGGTGCCTTTGAGAAGAAGCACACGGGAGAAGAGGGATCCTTCCAACTGGGTAAACACGAGAGTGTACTACAATGCCCAGGCTGTGGAGCATCCTTCCCAAGCCGTGTGTTCTTTTGCTGAGTATCCAGAAGAGCATTGTGCTTTCATGGTGAGCTTAGATGAGAGCTATGTACCAAGAAGCTATGAAGAGGCTATGCTCATTCAAGAATGGAGGGATTCAGTCAATGCTGAGGCTGATGCCATGGTCAAGAATGATACATGGTATGAAAGTGAGTTGCCTAAAGGGAAGAGAGCTGTGTCATGCAAGTGGATTTTCACCATCAAGTATCTACCTAATGGGAAGATTGATAGGCGCAAGACAAGGCTGGTGGCTAGAGGTTTCACTCAGACCTATGGAGAGGACTACATTGATACCTTTGCTCCTGTTGCAAAGCTTCACACCATTCGGATAGTACTATCAGTGGCAACTAACCTTGGGTGGGATCTTTGGCAAATGGATGTAAAGAATGCCTTCCTCCAAGGAGAGCTAGAAGATGAGGTCTATATGCTCCCACCTCCGGGTCTTGAAGGAATGGTGAAGCCAGGGAATGTGCTCAGACTTAAGAAGGCCATCTACGGGTTAAAACAATCACCTAGAGCATGGTACAACAAGCTAAGCACAACACTGAATGGGAGAGGCTTCAGGAAGTCAGAGCTTGATCACACCCTCTTCACCCTTATTACTCCATCAGGAATCATTGTTCTGCTTGTGTATGTGGATGATATCATCATAACAGGCAGTGATAAGGAAGGAATCAAAGCCACCAAGGAATTCCTAAAGTCAGTCTTTGATATAAAGGACTTGGGAGAGATGAAGTACTTTCTTGGGATTGAGTTATGTAGATCAAAGGAAGGATTGTTTATCTCTCAAAGAAAGTATGCATTGGATCTCTTGAAGGATGCCGGTGCTTATGGAGGGAAAACAGCCAAAATGCCCATGGAGGATGGGTATAAGGTTCCACGTGAGGGGGAGCTAGAAGATAGCAAGCTGTTTCATGATCCAAAGCTGTATAGAAAGCTTGTGGGGAAGCTGATATACTTAACCATCACACGGCCAGACATTTGCTTTGCTGTAAACCAAGTAAGCCAGCATATGCAAGCTCCAAAGGAGCATCACTGGCGCATGGTTGAGAGAGTTCTCATGTACTTGAATGGAACTCAAGGGCTTGGTATATGGATGGGTTGCAATGGAAGCACTGAAGTTGTGGGTTTTTGTGATGCTGATTGGGCAGGTGATAGAGCAGATAGAAGGTCTACAACAGGCTACTGCACATTCCTTGGAGGAAACATGGTTACGTGGAAGAGCAAGAAGCAAAAGGTGGTATCATGCTCTAGTGCTGAAGCTGAGTATAGAGCTATGCTTAAGCTCACCAACGAGTTGGTGTGGATCAAGGGGATCCTAAAGCATTTGGAGATTGAGCAAGCGACACCAATGACTATGCATTGTGATAATCAAGCGGCCATTCACATTGCTACCAACTCAGTGTTTCATGAGAGAACTAAGCACATTGAAGTAGACTGCCACAAGGTAAGGCAGATGATAGTCTTAGGGGTGATCTTGCCATGTTACACCAGGAGTGAAGATCAGTTGGCAGATGTATTCACCAAGGCAGCTAGACAAAAGATCATGGAGTCTATACACATCAGGTTAGGACTCATTGATCTTTCCTCTAAGGGCTAGTTTATACACTCTCCTGATCATGAGGTCTTTACTCTTATTCCCTCATCAAAGTTTTGTCCCAAATGGGTTTTCTTTGGTGGGGTTTTTTAATGAGGAAGAGCTCATGGTCCTTCCAAGCTTTGACTTGTTTCATATGGTCAAGCTTGAGGGGGAGTGTTGAGATAAGCAGAGTAATATATGAGAAGAGGTGTCTTGAGTATTGAAGAGAAGATGAGTTATGAGGGAAATAGGAGAAGAAATGCCTTAGGGCGATCCGGTCTTATCCGGCCGTACATGGCCGTACGAGTCATGCGGATAGTGGTCGACCCAAACTCGACCAAAGAAGAAAAGAAGTTACCAAGGTAGAAAGGTAAGTCGACCAGAGTTACTGAGAGACTTAGCCCTATCCTATCTGACCGTTGGAAGAAAGAAGAGAGCATCTAGACAGGCTGGCTCAGCCTGCATGGATAAGGTTCTTCCTTTGGCACATGTGAAGCTTCTGATTGGTCCCAGTTTGAATTAAAGCAACCTTATCCTTGACCTCACATGCTTAGTCTAATCTGTCTCTTGTATCTCTTTCTATATATTGTAAACTCTTGGCTGATGAAATGATTAACGAGTTTTTGAGAATTCTCTCTCAAGTCTCTCTCATGTTCATCATGAATCTCACATACTCCTAAACATGATTACTTAATCTCCACAACTCTCTCTCTTAATCTCTCATAATCTACCTTAATCTCTCAATACCTATTCTATTCTCTAAAATCTCACTTGCTGTCTTGCCTCCATAAGCACCTGCACCTTTCAAAAGATCAAGTGTATACTTCCTTTTAGACATGAATAAACCTTCTTTGGATCTACATATCTCAATTCCAAGGAAGTATTTCATTTCTCCCAAGTCTTTAATCTCAAACATGGACTTAAGAAACTCCTTGGTTGCTATGATACCTTCCTTATCACTTCCTGTGATAATGATATCATCAACATACACAAGGAGTGCAATCATACCTGAGGGAGTAGTGAGAGTGAAGAGGGTGTGATCCAACTCAGACTTCTTGAAGCCTCAGCCATTCAGAGAAGTGCTCAGCTTGTTGTACCAAGCTCTTGGTGATTGTTTCAACCCATAGATAGCTTTCTTCAGTCTCAACACATTCCCTCTCTTCACCAAGTGTTCCAAGCCTGGAGGTGGATGCATATACACTTCATCCTCAAGTTCTCCGTGTAGAAAAGCATTCTTCACATCCATTTGCCATAAGCCCCATCCAAGGTTTACAGCCAAGCTTAATACAATCTTGATTGTGTGTAGTTTGGCTACTGGTGCAAAGGTCTCAATGTAATCTTCTCCATAAGTTTGAGTAAAACCTCTTGCAACCAGTCTTGACTTCTTCCTCTCAACCTTTCCATCAGCCTTATACTTGATTGTGAAGATCCATCTACTAGTAACTGCTTTTTTTCCTTTTGGTAACTCACTCTCATACCATGTATCATTCTTGATCATAGGTCCTGCCTCAGCTCCAACTGATTCCTTCCATTCTTTATCCATCATTGCCTCTTCATAGCTTCTTGGAATGTAGTTCTCATCCAAGTTTACCATAAAAGCACAATGTTCTTCAGGGTATTGAGCAAAGGAACACACAGCTTGAGAATGATGCTCCACAGCCTGGGCATTGTAGTACACTCTCGTGCTTACCCAGTTGGAAGCATCTCTCCTAATCCGTGTGCTTCTTCTCAATGCTGGTTCCGGTTGTTCCACTTCCACTTGTGATTCTTCTCCACTTTCTTGTGGTACAGAAGTAGACACTTCAACTGCCTCTTCTTCTCCTAGCTGACTTGCTTCAGCTCCATCTTGCTGTTCACTTACTTCCACATCTTGATCATGTGTACCAGATACTCCACTACTCTCTTGAGTTGTCTCTGGTTCACTCCTTTCCCCCCCATGATCAGAAGTGGGTGTTGCTGAACTTCCACCATTTGGTGGTTGAGATCCTGGGTTACTGCCAGGTCCTTGCTGATCTTGTCTCACCTTGACCCCAATACTTTCTAAGATGATCCGCAAAGTAGTGGCTCTCTCCGAGGTAAGATCCTTCAAGTCTTCTTTGTTTTGCTCCTCATAGTATCCTCTCTCTTCAACAAACTTCACATCCCTTGATACCAGCACCCTTCTTGTGTCTGGATCATAACACTTGTATCCCTTTTGAGTTGTAGAGTAGCCAATAAACATTGCCTTTGTACTCCTAGCTGCAAGCTTGTTTCTCAACTCCCCGGGTATCAAAACATAACATAAACACCCAAAGATCCTTATATGTTCTAATGAGGGTTTATGTTTGTTGAGAACCTCAAATGGTGACTGTCCTTTCAGCATCAGTGTGGGAGTTGTTGAACTGAAGAGAAGATGGAGCCTGTACAATAATAGGGCAAGCTCTAGAAGATGTTAAGAAGAGTTCAATCAAGCTTCAGAGGTGTTCTGAAGTAGTTATCTTGTGAAGTTAAGTCAAGAAAAGACCTAGACTGATCATGTGAAGGCTTTGGAGGAGTTAGAGAGAAGATGGAAGTATGGTGCAAAGATAGGGCCAGTACGGCCATGGTACGGCCTAGGGCGATCCAAGAAGGTGTATGGGTCAACCATAGAAGATGTTTGGATGAAGGTGCAGATATAGGGCGAGTGTACGGACCTCAAGGCCGTACAGCGACCGTACATCCAATCCGGTTTGGCCATCACCCGGATCAGCCTTGTTCAGAGTTGTGCAATGTGTGGGCGCGGGTTAAGTTTCTTATAGTGACCGTTGGAGTGTGAGAGGCAAGGAGAATATACCAAAGGGATAAGAGTGAGCTGTATGTGCAAGCTGGAAAGGTAAAGGTGCTTTACCTTTACAGCAAGACCAATCTCTTCCCTTCATTCAAATGAAGCAATCTGAGCTCTCCATTTAGTCAAAAGTCGCCAGCTATCACCAGAACATCAAAGACCATTCTTCTCTCATCCTAGCCATTCAATCTATCTTTTATTTACAGCCTTAGGATCTAGGTTTGTGATCTGAGTTGTGTAAAGGCATATATAAGCCTCTTATGATCATTTTGTAATCTTTAAGTGAGTAAGGGGGGAAACCCTTCTCCTTCATGTTTTATGAAAGTCTGTTCTTGATACAACGTCTCTAATCTATTCTCTAAGTCTCTCAGTCTCTTTAATCTTGTTACCTAGTCTCTTTCATACTCTAAATCTCTCCCCATACTCCTAAGTCTCAAATCTGTTCACATAAACTCTCCTAAACACTTTCTCACACACACCTTGAGTGAATCCTTATAAAAATCTCATGGTATCAGAGCCAGGTTCATCAGAACCTGGTATCTAACTTCCGCAAAGCTCAAGCCCACTTCCATGGCTGTTTGAAGCAAAGAAGAAGCTCTTTGGTCCAGCCAACGTTTGTTCATCTTCAGGAGGAAGATAAACACATCCGAGGTGCTTAAGAAGCTGTATGTGCTCTATCCTGACCTATCAAGCTCGACCTGAAGAAAGGAGACCCTGAAGAACAAAGCCTTGAAGGGGTTTGACAACACTCTTCAAGAGCTAGATCCTTGAGTCTTAGTGGTGGTTCAAGAAGAAAGGTGACAGCTTTCTACTTGGGACTGGTTTTGGCGACTTGACAGGGAGGAAAGGAGGTGTCCCAGCCATGGTGGGTTCAAGAGGATGGTTCATGAAAGAAGAAGGGGTGTTATACGACACCAAGAGCTCAACATCTGGCCATGAACCATGGAGATTCAAGGAACTAGTAAAAGTTCCTTGGCTGTAAGCTGGATCTCTTTCCCTCTTTATTAAAAAGCTTGAGTATAGAAATGTTGAGGTGGTGTGGTGATTGATATGCTGTGTATATCCCAGGATGCTTTAAAGGCTTGTTTAGTGTTTTGAAGAATAAAGTGATTGCTCTAGTTCAGTCATGAGTTTGCTAAGATATTAAAACTTATTGTTTGAATCCTGTGCTCGTGAACTGAAATTGATTGAAGTAGTGCTGAGAACTGTGTAGTCCCGGATATAATGATGCTTGTCAGGAAGTTAGTAGACGTCTAAACCTGATTGTTTTTCATGAAATGAATCCGCTGGCTGTCTGACATTGAAGCATTAGATTCATGTCTAAGTGCTGAGTAAAGAAGCTCTTAAGAGTGCCTAAGTAACTTGTCTTGATTCTGTTAGGATCCTGCTTGTACTTAGAGAGTTAGCTTGCAAAGAATAGAACTTGATAATGCCTTGTGTCTATCTGTTGCATTGCTTGTGATAGTAGGAATCAAACTTGATAAGTTATTAATCAAGGTTTGACATCAATAAGATTGAAAATGGTTAAATGCTTAATGTCAGTTCTAAATTAAAATTGTCTTGTTAAGATGATAGATTATATTATCATGCTTGCTGTTATGAGTTAGAAACTGATTAAGATTAATGCATACTGCCTTGTATTGTTGCATTTAGATTAAAGTCTAAGTTGCATTTTAAGGAGTGTTTAAAAGTGCCTAAATACTTTGACTTGAATCTGATAAGGTCTTGCTTAGTATTTAGAGAATGGTTGCTTGCATAGATAAGAACTTGACATTGTCTTGATTCTATCTAATGCTATAAAGCTTGAGACATTGGTGATCAAACTTGATGAAGTCAAGGATTGATCCCAATGCAATTGTGTCTTATCTTTGCTAGAGTTTGAGTGATGTTTCAGGTTCACAAAAGGTGTTCCTAGTTCATCATCAAATCCGAGTTGAAAGAGAAAGAATGATGCCCATTGTGTGTACAATGGAGAGGTGTTACAAGAAGGGAGAAGCACAGATGGTTGTAAAACTCACTGGTGTTCTTCTTCTTAACATTGCAAGTACCAGAAGAAGAAGCCAACCGGGTCTAGGCAGTGGCGTGCCTATTCAAGAGGGTGCTCAAACTAAGACAGAGCACTCTTGGCTGTGTGAAGAAGAAGGCTACTCTATCAAGGCGGCTTCTATTGTGAGGTGATTGAAGAAGTAGCTGAAGCATCCACAAGCATTCCATCATGTTGGTGAATTCAGAAGGGTGATTGCAATAAGAGAAGAAGAAGAAGTAAGGATTCAAGTGGCAACTTTGAGAACCACTCCTTATCATCTTAACCAAGGGAGTAAACCTAATCTCATCTATCTTAATATGTCTTGATAGGTTTATCTCCTAATTATACTATGTGCTTTTCCTAATTCCATTAAGAGTTTATAGCTTCTAGTAGAATGTCTAGGCTAATTGCACTGAAATTGTTTTGCTGCTGCATTGTCTTATTGATAGTAAGTAATGTCTAGAGTCCCAGAATCTCACGGTCTGTTTATTGCATTGTCTTGGGTGTGGTCATAAACTTGAATCATCATGAATGTGTTGTAGAATTGAGTAGAATGTCTCTGGTACTTGCATCATGATTGATAAGTTATTTTTCAGACATAAGCATATCTCATACTGTCTAAGTTCAATCCTAGTGTTATCTGATGCTATTGCCTATGTTTAATCCATCAATGAAAGTCTTGCATCAATTAGAAATTGTCTAAGTTGCTTGCATCATTGGTTCTGATTGAAACTGTTGTGCATAGCTTTAATATTAATCATGGATTGAACCTGCTGCATTCATATAGCTAATGATTTAAGATTGTGCATTCATGTAGTAATGCATTTAAAAATGAGCCTAAATTTCAAATGTACTGATGTAAGCTTGCATTGCATTTAGAGAACTTAATAATCATAATAACCTAGGATGTCAATGTAGTGTCTAGAACTTGCATTGTCATTGTAAGAGATTGAAATCTACTTGTCTTGACTCAGTCCAGTTCTGAGTGTTGCTATGCCATAGTTAAATCCATCAGTGATGTCTTATAAGCATTTAGAAGTATGTCTAAGCTACTTGAATCATTGGCTGTGATAAAACTAGTGAGCATAAGCATGAATTGAGTCACACTTATTGCCTTGATTGCATAAGTATCATCTAGTCTTGTGTTCATTTGGATTGAATCTGGTTCATTCATATGGTTAGTGTGTAATCTAATGCATTCATCTATTGTTGCATTAAAAAAAAAAAAAAAAACTGAATTGAACCTAAAGGGATCAGTGTATTGTTGAAAGCATACATTGTCTTTGCATATTCTTGTCTTGATTGTCTAGCTTGTTTCTAGTATCATATATTATTGTGGCATTGGTGATCAAACAGGATGGATGATCTTGGTTTGATCCCAATGGGATGATCTGATCTTGCATTGAGTTGTGGTGGTGTTAGGTGTTGAGATGAGCTGAGTTAAGTGAAGAAGGGATATGAGGTTTGAGTAGAATGAGGAGAAGGGAGACTAGGAAGGTTTGGGAGCTTTGGGATCAACCAGTCCGTACAAGGCCGTACATGGCCGTACCATCCGTACAAGATGGGATCGACCAAAGCTCAACCAAACCCCACCACTAGTTACCCAAGTTACTTAAGTAAAGAGGAGAAGTTACCTTAGCCTTTGGAGGATGGATCAGACCGTTGGATAAGGGAGAGTCTTGGACAGGCTGTCACAGCTGGAAAGTAAAAGCAAAAGGCATCAGCCAGCTAGAGAGGCCTCACACGGATGGCTCTCCTTATTGGATAGTTTTGAATTAGGCATTGACTCCACATGCTTACCTTATCCTCTTGTATACGGAAACCCTAGCTCTCTCCTTCATATAAATATGTAAACTCTCTCATTAATAAGATTAAGCAAGTTATGAGTCTCTCTTAGTCTTTATTCTCACAATGATTCTATGCTAGACTCCTAATCTCATTTCATACTCAAATCTCTTCTAAAGTCACTTCTAGTCTTTCTTATTTACTCAGATTACTCTACTCAATCCTAAAAGTGATATGGTATCAGAGCTAGGTTCATAGGAAACTTGGTTTCGTTGGGTTCTTTAAAGATTCAAGATTGAAGCTTTGAAGAGACAGTTTTGTGTTTGTGTGTTCTTAAGCGGTTCTGGGTAGTCTTTCTGAGTTCTATTGGTTGTGTGAGGTGTTATTGAAGCTGTGTGGGTAAAAGGTGAAGCTAGTAGTGTTCGCTCAAGACAGTTACCTCAAGAGAAAGTTATTGAAGTCTAAAGGGTTCTACATTCAACATGGAGAGTGGGATGAACATGAACATGAAAGTGGCGGTGTGTTTCAAGGGAAACAACTACTTGGTGTGGTCTCGGATGGTGAGAACCACAGTGGGAAGCAAGGGGCTTTGGAAGCCCATCACGCCAGGAGAAGCTCCAAAGCTCATCACTCAAGGAGAGGCTGAAGATGAAGCCGCAAGCAAGGCAGAAGAGAAGTGGCATCAAGAGGACATGTTGGTGATGTTTGTGCTTCATGCGTCCCTTGAGCCGGCTATTCTGGATGCATACAGCTACTGTGAGTCTGCTAAAGAGCTGTGGGATACTTTGAAGAAGGTGTATGGCAACACTTCAAACCTAAGCCGAGTGTTTGAGGTGAAGCAAGCTATCAACAACCTTGTACAAGAAGACATGGAGTTCACTAAGCATCTAGGAAGATTCAGAAGCCTCTGGTCCGAGATGGAGATGCTTAGGCCAAGCACAACGGATGCTGATGAGCTTAACAAGAGGAGAGAGCAAGATAAGGTCTTTGGGTTACTCCTCACCCTAAACCCAGCGTACAACGGTCTCATCCAGCACCTACTTAGGGAGGATACTCTACCTGACCTTGAGGATGTGTGTGCACGGATTCAGAAGGAGCAAGGCTCCATTGGGCTGTTTGGGAAGAAAGGAGACCTTTCCCTTGCAAGTCAAGCAACTCAAGAGGAGGGGAGTGAAGCTCCACAAGCAAACAAGGCTGCGCATGGGAAGTTTGAGGAGAGGAGGTTCAATGGGAGTTGTGATCACTGCAAGAAGCATGGCCACAAGAAAAGCCAATGCTGGATACTCCACCCTCACCTCAAGCCGGCTAAGTTCATGAAGGATCGTGAGGCAAGGGCTAATGTCTCGGATGGTACAAGTGGTGCTGGTACAAACAAAGGAAAGGAGATAGATGGGCGTGAGGCAGGTGATGGGAAGTCTCTTGTAGCCTACACTGGAGCACCAAGCAACCGTGGGAACAATGATCAAGAGTATCTAAGGAGATCCGACCTTGATGCTCTCATTAAGTTGTTCAAGGAGAATGGTAACACCTTTGGGTATTCATTTGGTGCTAGTGTAGTAGAGAACTATAAGAATCTAACTAGAACTGATAGGATGCATGTGAGCTTGATAGAAATGGTAAATCAATCTAGGATTGCAAACTTTGCTAGAAATGATCATGCATTCAAACCATCTAGTATCCTTGCACATATTGCTAGTTCTCATGACATTAAGCCATTAGTGATTGATTCAGGTGCATCTCATCATATGATAAGTGACACTAATTTGATTAAAAACATTGTATCAATGAATGGAAATGTAATGATTGCTAATGGAGATAAGATTCCTATTAGAGGAATAGGAAGTCTTAAACTGTTTGATAAGGAAACTAAAGCTTTTTATATGCCTGAATTTACTTCAAACTTGTTATCTGTTAAGAAATGTGCTACTGATTTGCAATGCAATGTTATATTCAGTCCTAATGATGTGAAGTTTCAGGATATTAAAAGCAGCAAGATGATTGGAAAGGGAGTGACTAAAGGAGAGCTATATTTACTTGAAGATCTCACTCCTGTTTCTAGATATAGCTGCTCGTTTACTTCTGTTTCTGGTTCTAGTTTAAGTAAAAATGCATTGTGGCATGCTAGATTAGGACACCCTCATAATAAGGCTTTAAAACTGATGTTGCCAGGTGTTTCCTTTGAGAATAATGAGTGTGAAGCTTGCATTTTAGGCAAGCATTGTAGAACTGTCTTTACCAAGTCTACTACTGTTTATGAAAAATGTTTTGATCTCATTCATTCTGATGTTTGGACTGCACCTTGCCTGTCTAGAGACAACCATAAGTACTATGTAACTTTCATTGATGAAAAATCCAAATACACCTGGTTAACCCTAATTCCAACCAAAGATAGGGTACTTGATGCATTTAAAAACTTTCAAGCCTATGTGACTAACCATTACAATGCCAAGATAAAGATTTTTAGGTCAGATAATGGAGGAGAGTACACGGGACAAGCATTCAAACTACACCTATCTCAGCATGGAATCCTTCATCAGACAAGCTGTCCCTATACCCCACAACAGAATGGTGTGGCTGAGAGGAAGAACAGGCATTTGATGGAAGTAGCCAGGTCCATGATGTTTCAATCCAACGTGCCTAAGAAGTTTTGGAGTGATGCAGTTGCTACGGCTTGTTATCTCATCAACAGGACACCAACTCTGATTCTTCAAGGACAATCACCGTTTGAGGTACTGAATCAGTACAAACCCTCTCTAGAGCATATGAAGATCTTTGGATGTTTGTGTTTTGTGATGGTGCCTGGAGAGATAAGAAACAAGCTAGAAGCTAAGAGTTCAAAGGCAATGTTTATTGGATATTCATCAAGTCAGAAAGGATACAAGTGCTATGATCCTAACACAAGGAGAGTGTTAGTATCTAGAGAAGTGAAGTTTGTTGAAGAAAAAGGATACTATGAGGAGCAGACTCAAGATGATTTGAAAGATCTCACTTCTGATAGAGCTGAAACATTGAGGATTATCCTAGAGGGTCTTGGAATCAACATGAATCAAGGTGGAAGAAGCACTACTCCAGTACCGGATCATCAGACCTCCAATCTTGACCATGAGGGGGGGAATGAAACAAGAACTCAAAACCGTGAAGAGACAAGTAGAGAAGAGAGTTCTGGTTCTCATGATCAAGCTGTGGAATCAAATGATCAACAAGAAGCTGAAGAGAGTCAGCTAAGGGAAGGAGGAGCTGAAGCAAGTCAGCTAGGAGAAGAAAGATCTGAACCAAGTGTGCTGCCACAAGAAGAAGAACAAGAGATGGCGCAAGAAGGACCAGTGTTGAGAAGAAGTACAAGGCTGAGAAAGGATCCTTCCAGTTGGGTAAACACAAGAGTGTACTGCAATGCCCAAGCTGTGAAGCATCCTACTCAGGCCGTATGTTCTTTTGCTAAATATCCAGAAGCACATTGTGCATTCATGGTAAACTTAGATGAGAATCACATTCCAAGAAGCTATGAAGAGGCAATGAAGGATAAGGAATGGAAGGAATCAGTAGGAGCTGAGGCAGGAGCTATGATCAAGAATGATACATGGTATGAGAGTGAACTACCAAAAGGGAAGAAGGCAGTATCTAGTAGATGGATCTTCACAATCAAATACAAGGCTGATGGGCAGATTGAGAGGAAGAAGACTAGATTAGTAGCAAGAGGGTTCACTCAAACATATGGAGAGGATTACATTGAGACATTTGCACCAGTAGCCAAGTTACATACCATTAGAATTGTACTAAGCTTTGCAGTTAATCTTGGATGGGGATTGTGGCAAATGGATGTCAAGAATGCATTCTTACAAGGAGAACTTGAGGATGAAGTATACATGTATCCTCCACCTGGTCTTGAACATCTAGTGAAAAGAGGGAATGTACTGAGGCTAAAGAAGGCTATCTATGGGTTGAAGCAATCACCAAGAGCTTGGTACAACAAGTTGAGCACAACTCTGAACGGCCGAGGTTTTAAGAAGTCAGAATTGGACCATACTCTCTTTACCCTCACTACTCCCTCAGGTATGGTTGCTCTCCTTGTGTATGTGGATGATATCATTATCACAGGGAGTGATAAGGAAGGTATCAAAGCAACCAAGGAGTTTCTAAAGTCTATGTTTGAAATAAAAGACTTGGGAGAAATGAAATACTTTCTTGGAATTGAGATTTGTAGATCCAAGGAAGGTTTGTTCATGTCCCAAAGGAAGTATACACTTGATCTTTTGAAAGGTGCAGGTGCTTATGGAGGCAAGACAGCAAAGATGCCAATGGAGGATGGCTACAAAGTACCAAGAGAGGGGGAGATTGAAGACAGCAAGCCATTTCATGATCCTAAACTCTATAGAAAACTTGTTGGCAAATTGATTTATCTTACCATCACAAGACCTGATATATGCTTTGCTGTGAATCAGGTGAGTCAACACATGCAGCTTCCCAAGGAACATCATTGGCGTATGGTGGAGAGGCTACTAATGTATCTGAATGGCTCGCCGGATCAAGGAGTATGGATGGGGTGCAATGGAAGCACAGAAGTGGTAGGCTATTGTGATGCAGATTGGGCAGGTGATAGAGCTGACAGGAGATCAACAACCGGCTATTGCACATTCATTGGAGGCAACTTGGTGACTTGGAAGAGTAAGAAACAGAAGGTGGTGTCATGCTCAAGTGCAGAAGCTGAGTATAGAGCTATGCTGAAGCTTACAAACGAGCTAGTTTGGATCAAGGGCATCTTGAAGCATTTGGAGATAAAACAAGACACTCCAATGACAATGCATTGTGACAACCAGGCCGCCATTCACATAGCCTCCAACTCGGTGTTCCATGAGAGGACAAAGCACATTGAGGTTGATTGCCACAAGGTGAGGCAGATGATTGTCCTAGGAGTCATCTTGCCATGTTATACTAGGAATGAAGATCAGTTGGCTGATGTATTTACCAAGGCTGCAAGGCAAAAGACAATGGAGTCCATTCATATTAGATTGGGCATCATTGATCTTGGGAAGAGAAGCAGCTGATCCCCTTAGTCATGAGATCTTTACTCTTGTTCCCTCATTAAGGTTTTGTCCCAATGGGTTTTCCTTAGTGAGGTTTTTAATGAGGAAGATCTCATGGCTGTCCAAGCTTAGGCTTTCACAAAGCTAAGCTTGAGGGGGAGTGTTGAGATGAGCTGAGTTAAGTGAAGAAGGGAGATGAGGTTTGAGTAGAATGAGGAGAAGGGAGACTAGGAAGGTTTGGGAGCTTTGGGATCAACCAGTCCGTACAAGGCCGTACATGGCCGTACCATCCGTACAAGATGGGATCGACCAAAGCTCAACCAAACCCCACCACTAGTTACCCAAGTTACTTAAGTAAAGAGGAGAAGTTACCTTAGCCTTTGGAGGATGGATCAGACCGTTGGAAAGGATAAGGGAGAGTCTTGGACAGGCTGTCACAGCTGGAAAGTAAAAGCAAAAGGCATCAGCCAGCTAGAGAGGCCTCACACGGATGGCTCTCCTTATTGGATAGTTTTGAATTAGGCATTGACTCCACATGCTTACCTTATCCTCTTGTATACGAAAACCCTAGCTCTCTCCTTCATATAAATATGTAAACTCTCTCATTAATAAGATTAAGCAAGTTATGAGTCTCTCTTAGTCTTTATTCTCACAATGATTCTATGCTAGACTCCTAATCTCATTTCATACTCAAATCTCTTCTAAAACACTTCTAGTCTTTCTTATTTACTCAGAGTACTCTACTCAATCCTAAAAGTGATATTAGGTACACAAGGGAAGTGATACATGTAACTCGCCAACAACCAAGAATGTAAAGACAAGGGTCTTGCGCCATTGCATATCATCACTAGGACATGTTAGTCCATAATCTACAGGAAGTGTAGTGTGATTGAGTATGCAATGAGAGATGGCCATTGCATAATACCATTGGACATATCTAGTCCTTAGTCTACAGGAAGTGTAGCATGGGTCATTATGCAATGAGAGGTGTGTCTTGTGAGACTCTCTATGGTGATTCAAACACCCTAGTTCCTGGTTAAGGAAGAGAGTAAACTCACAAGAAGAAAGCTATCATGAAAGATGATAGTTATTAGACCATGGAGATGCATAGGATCATCACAAGCTTAGCTCCTTATAGTCTCGGTTCTAAGCTTGAGGGGGAGTCTTAATGCATATGATCCATGGTCAGTAACAAGTCTTTGCAAAGGCTTCTACAAAGGATCATCAACCGGACCAAGTCAGTGGCGTGTCTAGGTAAGAGGCTGTTCAGAGCAGTCTTGGCGAGTGAGGAAGAAGGCTCTCCATCAATGCGGCTTCAATGAGAGGTGATTGAGGAGAAGCTGATGAATCCATTCTGCCTTTCCAAGAAGTTGATGATGACATGAAGATGGTGCATTGGCCGAGTTAGGAAACTCACAAAAACACAAGGGAAGTTCCCTTAGACTTTTTAAACTCTTTCTTCAATCTTTTTCATTCATCTTATTCATTGCTTGTGCTTGAAAAGATACTTAAGATGATCATGATTGAATTATGGAATTATGTGCATCAAGTGTGATGCAGGATATTCATTACTGATGCACCTTTGGGATAATGTATCAGGTACCATTGCTTGTAGCCTCATTAAACAGCTCCGGGGAATCTCCTAGCTTCTCTAAAGGGGCTGTGAAGTCTGTTGAGAGGGGGAGACCCTAAACCTAGTCTATGAAGAGGGCAAGCCGGGTGTGAAGTATTGAAGTATTGATCAGTCTCACTAGTGTTTTGAAGATGATCTGGTCGTGTCCTAGCTTCTCTAAGATGGCTGAGAAGTCAGTTGAGAGAGGGAGACTTCAAACCGGTTCCATGAAGAGGTGAAGCTGAAGTGTGAAGTGTGCGCAAAGCTGTGAAGAGTTGCTGCACCTGTTAGGCCGTGATCCAGAGCTTCTTGTGTCCAACCACATTGGTTCTAAGGCACAAGAGCTCACTGGCCATTCCCTAGGCTGTGGAGAGCTCTACTCTTTTTCCCTTGCAAGGTTTTGTCCCAATGGGTTTTCCTTGTAAGGTTTTTAATGACGGAGACTCTTCAGAGTTCCAAGCTTGACTTTAGGGGAGTGTTAAACTGAAGAGAAGATGGAGCCTGTACAATAATAGGGCAAGCTCTAGAAGATGTTAAGAAGAGTTCAATCAAGCTTCAGAGGTGTTCTGAAGTAGTTATCTTGTGAAGTTAAGTCAAGAAAAGACTTAGACTAATCATGTGAAGGCTTTGGAGTATCACTTTTAGGATTGAGTAGAGTAATCTGAGTAAATAAGAAAGACTAGAAGTGTTTTAGAAGAGATTTGAGTATGAAATGAGATTAGGAGTCTAGCATAGAATCATTGTGAGAATAAAGACTAAGAGAGACTCATAACTTGCTTGATCTTATTAATGAGAGAGTTTACATATTTATATGAAGGAGAGAGCTAGGGTTTTCGTATACAAGAGGATAAGGTAAGCATGTGGAGTCAATGCCTAATTCAAAACTATCCAATAATGAGAGCCATCCGTGTGAGGCCTCTCTAGCTGGCTGATGCCTTTTGCTTTTACTTTCCAGCTGTGACAGCCTGTCCAAGACTCTCCCTTATCCTTTCCAACGGTCTGATCCATCCTCCAAAGGCTAAGGTAACTTCTCCTCTTTACTTAAGTAACTTGGGTAACTAGTGGTGAGGTTTGGTTGAGCTTTGGTCGATCCCATCTTGTACGGATGGTACGGCCATGTACGGCCTTGTACGGACTGGTTGATCCCAAAGCTCCCAAACCTTCCTAGTCTCCCTTCTCCTCATTCTACTCAAACCTCATCTCCCTTCTTCACTTAACTCAGCTCATCTCAACACTCCCCCTCAAGCTTAGCTTTGTGAAAGCCTAAGCTTGGACAGCCATGAGATCTTCCTCATTAAAAACCTCACTAAGGAAAACCCATTGGGACAAAACCTTAATGAGGGAAAAAGAGTAAAGATCTCATGACTAAGGGGATCAGCTGCTTCTCTTCCCAAGATCAATGAGGCCCAATCTAATATGAATGGACTCCATTGTCTTTTGCCTTGCAGCCTTGGTAAATACATCAGCCAACTGATGTTCACTCCTAGTATAACATGGCAAGATGACTCCTAGGACAATCATCTGCCTCACCTTGTGGCAATCAACTTCAATGTGCTTTGTCCTCTCATGGAACACCGAGTTGGAGGCTATGTGAATGGCGGCCTGGTTGTCACAATGCATTGTCATTGGAGTGTCTTGTTTTATCTCCAAATGCTTCAAGATGCCCTTGATCCAAACTAGCTCGTTTGTAAGCTTCAGCATAGCTCTATACTCAGCTTCTGCACTTGAGCATGACACCACCTTCTGTTTCTTACTCTTCCAAGTCACCAAGTTGCCTCCAATGAATGTGCAATAGCCGGTTGTTGATCTCATGTCAGCTCTATCACCTGCCCAATCTGCATCACAATAGCCCACCATTTCTGTGCTTCCATTGCACCCCATCCATACTCCTTGATCCGGCGAGCCATTCAGATACATTAGTAGCCTCTCCACCATACGCCAATGATGTTCCTTGGGAAGCTGTATGTGTGACTCACCTGATTCACAGCAAAGCATATATCAGGTCTTGTGATGGTAAGATAAATCAATTTGCCAACAAGTTTTCTATAGAGTTTAGGATCATGAAATGGCTTGCTGTCTTCAATCTCCCCCTCTCTTGGTACTTTGTAGCCATCCTCCATTGGCATCCTTGCTGTCTTGCCTCCATAAGCACCTGCACCTTTCAAAAGATCAAGTGTATACTTCCTTTGGGACATGAACAAACCTTCCTTGGATCTACAAATCTCAATTCCAAGAAAGTATTTCATTTCTCCCAAGTCTTTTATTTCAAACATAGACTTTAGAAACTCCTTGGTTGCTTTGATACCTTCCTTATCACTCCCTGTGATAATGATATCATCCACATACACAAGGAGAGCAACCATACCTGAGGGAGTAGTGAGGGTAAAGAGAGTATGGTCCAATTCTGACTTCTTAAAACCTCGGCCGTTCAGAGTTGTGCTCAACTTGTTGTACCAAGCTCTTGGTGATTGCTTCAACCCGTAGATAGCCTTCTTTAGCCTCAGTACATTCCCTCTTTTCACTAGATGTTCAAGACCAGGTGGAGGATACATGTATACTTCATCCTCAAGTTCTCCTTGTAAGAATGCATTCTTCACATCCATTTGCCACAATCCCCATCCAAGATTAACTGCCAAGCTTAGTACAATTCTAATGGTATGTAACTTGGCTACTGGTGCAAATGTCTCAATGTAATCCTCTCCATATGTTTGAGTGAACCCTCTTGCTACTAATCTAGTCTTCTTCCTCTCAATCTGCCCATCAGCCTTGTATTTGATTGTGAAGATCCATCTACTAGATACTGCCTTATTCCCTTTTGGTAGTTCACTCTCATACCATGTATCATTCTTGATCATAGCTCCTGCCTCAGCTCCTACTGATTCCTTCCATTCCTTATCCTTCATTGCCTCTTCATAGCTTCTTGGAATGTGATTCTCATCTAAGTTTACCATGAATGCACAATGTGCTTCTGGATATTTAGCAAAAGAACACACGGCCTGAGTAGGATGCTTCACAGCTTGGGCATTGTAGTACACTCTTGTGTTTACCCAACTGGAAGGATCCTTTCTCAGCCTTGTACTTCTTCTCAACACTGGTCCTTCTTGCGCCATCTCTTGTTCTTGTTCTTGTTATAAGTTTGAGAAATGTAAAGTATAATCTGAGTTTAGAAGAGAATATGAGATAGATTAAGGTAGAATGGGAGATTATGAGACTAATGGAGAATCATTGTGAAATGTGTAGAGAGATTTAGTGATTAGAACTGTCTGATCTTATTAATGATGAGCTCACAACTTATATAGGTCCATACACATTAGGGTTTCGAAATCATAAGGATAAGAAAGCATGTAGAGTCAAAGATGAGCTGGTGCTTTAGTTTGAATCGGCCAATGATAGTCTCCACACGTTTGAAGCATCTTCTTGATCCAAGACTAGATGCTCTTCCTTTCCAGCTCTTGCCAGCCTGTCCTAGCTGTCAAGCCGCGCCTCCCTTATCCTCTCCAACGTTCGGATAAGGCTTTGGTCAAGTGTAACTTCAAGTCGGTCCATGTAAGTTACCCGGAGAGTTACTTGGCCGCTTTTACCTTTGTACGGCCAATGGTACGGCCTATCCGTCCGTACCATCCCTATCAGCTCATTCCTCCTCTTAACTCCTTGCTCTCTCTTTATGTTCTCAACTCCTTTGTGTCTTTACCTCAAATGCCTCAACTCATCTCAACACTCCCCCTCAAGCTTAGCTTTGTGAAAGTCTAAGCTTGGACAGCCATGAGATCTTCCTCATTAAAAACCTCACCAAGGAAAACCCATTGGGACAAAACCTTGATGAGGGAAAAAGAGTAAAGACCTCACAGCCAAAGGGGATCAGCTCCTTCTCTTCCCAAGATCAATGAGGCCCAACCTGATGTGAATGGACTCCATTGTCTTCTGTCTTGCAGCCTTGGTGAACACATCAGCCAACTGATCTTCACTCCTTGTGTAGCATGGCAAGATGACTCCTAGGATGATCATCTGCCTCACCTTGTGGCAATCAACTTCAATGTGCTTGGTTCTCTCATGGAACACCGAGTTGGAGGCAATGTGGATAGCTGCTTGGTTATCACAATGCATTGTCATTGGCGTGGCTTGATCAATCTCCAAATGCTTCAAGATGCCTTTGATCCACACCAGCTCGTTGGTAAGCTTCAGCATAGCTCTATACTCAGCTTCTGCGCTTGAGCAAGAGACCACCTTCTGCTTCTTACTCTTCCATGTAACCAAGTTGCCTCCAATGAATGTGCAATAGCCTGTGGTTGATCTCCTGTCTGCTCTATCACCGGCCCAATCCGCATCACAGTATCCAACCACTTCAGTGCTCCCATTGCAACCCATCCATACTCCTTGATCAGGTGAGCCATTGAGATACATCAGGATTCTCTCCACCATGCGCCAGTGATGCTCCTTAGGCACTTGCATGTGTTGACTCACCTGATTCACAGCAAAACAAATATCAGGTCTAGTTATGGTAAGGTAAATCAATTTACCAACTAGTTTTCTATAGAGTTTAGGATCCTGATAAGGTTTGCTGTCTTCAATCTCCCCCTCTCGTGGGACTTTGTAGCCATCCTCCATAGGCATCCTTGCTGTCTTGCCTCCATAAGCACCTGCACCTTTCAAAAGATCAAGTGTATACTTCCTTTGGGACATGAATAAACCTTCCTTGGATCTACATATCTCAATTCCAAGAAAGTATTTCATTTCTCCCAAGTCTTTAATCTCAAACATGGATTTAAGGAACTCCTTGGTTGCTATGATACCTTCCTTATCACTTCCTGTGATAATGATATCATCAACATACACAAGGAGTGCAATCATACCTGAGGGAGTTGTGAGTGTGAAGAGAGTGTGATCTAGTTCAGACTTCTTGAAGCCTCGGCCATTGAGAGTAGTGCTCAGCTTGTTGTACCAAGCTCTTGGTGATTGCTTCAGCCCATAGATAGCTTTCTTCAATCTCAACACATTCCCTCTCTTCACTAAGTGTTCAAGGCCTGGAGGTGGATGCATATACACTTCATCCTCAAGTTCACCTTGTAGGAATGCATTCTTCACATCCATTTGCCATAACCCCCATCCAAGATTCACAGCCAAGCTTAACACAATCCGGATTGTGTGTAGTTTAGCTACTGGTGCAAAGGTTTCTATGTAATCTTCTCCATAAGTTTGAGTGAAACCTCTTGCAACTAGCCGTGACTTCTTCCTCTCAATCTTTCCATCAGCCTTATACTTGATTGTGAATATCCATCTACTAGTCACAGCCTTCTTCCCTTTTGGTAACTCACTTTCATACCATGTATCATTCTTGATCATAGCTCCTGCCTCAGCTCCAACTGACTCCTTCCATTCTTTATCCATGATTGCTTCTTCATAGCTTCTTGGGATGTAGTTCTCATCCAAGTTAACCATGAAGGCACAATGTTCTTCAGGGTATTGAGCAAAGGAACACACAACCTGAGAAGGATGCTCCACAGCTTGGGCATTGTAGTACACTCGCGTGTTTACCCAAGAGGAAGGATCCTTTCTCAGCCTTGTGCTTCTCCTCAAAACTGGTTGTTCTTGCTCTTGAACCGGCTCAGCTTGTATATGCGGTTCTTGTGCTTCACTTTCATGTTCTTCATCTCCTTGGTCTTGCTCACCTTGATGATGAGAACCTGAGTTGAACTCTTCTCCTTCTTCACTCAAGCCGACTCCTTCTTGGCCATTTTCTTGAGTTTCAGGTTCACTTCCCCCCCTCATGATCAAGGTGAGGTGTTTGAGCAGCTCTACTTGGTTCAGTTGAGCTCTCTTCTTGTCTTCCACTTCTTGTGGACTGATCCTGGTTCATCTTGATACCGAGGCCTTCCAAGATAGTCCTTAAGACTCCAGCTTTATCTGATGTGAGATCCTTCAATTCTTCTTGGTTCTTCTCCTCATAGTACCCTCTTTCTTCAATGAACTTCACATCTCTAGATACAAGTACTCTTCTAGTTTCTGGATCATAACACTTGTATCCTTTCTGAGTTGTTGAGTAGCCAATGAACATTGCCTTCCTGCTTCTTGCTTCTAACTTGTTTCTCAACTCCCCTGGTACCAGCACATAGCATAAACACCCAAATACTCTCAAGTACTCGACTGATGGCTTGTGCTTGTTGAGAACCTCAAATGGTGCTTGATCCTTTAACACCTTGGTGGGAATCCGGTTGATCAAATAGCATGCAGTTGCAACTGCATCACTCCAAAATCTCTTTGGGACATTGGCTTGAAACATCAATGATCTAGCAACCTCCATCAAGTGCCTGTTCTTCCTCTCAGCTACCCCATTCTGTTGTGGAGTATAAGGACAGCTTGTTTGATGTAGGATCCCATGATGGTTCAGATGGCTCTTGAACGCATAGCTTGTGTACTCTCCTCCATTATCTGATCTAAAAATTTTAATCTTGGCATGATAATGGTTAGTCACATAAGCTTGAAAGTTCTTAAATGCATCTATCACTCTATCTTTTGATGGGATTAAAGTTAACCAGGTGTATTTGGATTTTTCATCAATGAATGTGACAAAGTATTTATGATTATCTCTAGATATGCAAGGTGCAGTCCAAACATCAGAATGTATAAGATCAAAGCACTTATCATAAACACTAGTAGAGTTTGCAAAAACAGTTTTACAATGCTTGCCCAAAATGCAAGCTTCACAATCCTTATTTTCAAATGAAACACCTGGTAACATCAAGTTCAAAGCCCTACCATGAGGATGTCCTAATCTAGCATGCCACAAAGCATTTTTATTTAAACTAGAAGCAGAAGTAAATGAGCAGTTGTAATTGGAAACAGGATCAAGTTCTTCAAGCAAATACAACTCTCCTTTAGTGATTCCTTTTCCAATCATTTGGCTGCTCTCAATATCCTGAAACTTCACATCATTAGGACTGAATATAACATTGCAATTCAAATCAGTTGTGCATTTCTTGACAGATAACAAGTTAGATGTGAAATCAGGCATATAGAAAGCTCTAGAGTTTTTATCAAACAGTTTCAAGTTCCCTATTCCTTTAATAGGTATTTTATCTCCATTTGCAATCATAACATGTCCATTAGTTGGTTCTATATCCTTAATGAGGTTTGTATCACTAATCATGTGATGAGATGCACCAGAATCAACAATTAATGGCTTAGTTATGTTGCTAGCAGTATGACATAGGTTCAACGGTGATCTGAATGCTTTAAGCTCATGATTCATTCTAGCATTTCTAGCAAAGGTGTACTCAGCTCTAGCATTTTCACTACTCTTAATGCTATTCATCCTAGCAATGTCAATGCCACATGGAGACGTATCTATAGTCCTAGCTATCATTGATGCACCAAAAGAGTACCCATGAATGTTACCATTCTCCTTGAGCATTTTGATGAGTGCATCCATCTCGGATCTCCTTATGAAGTCATGATCATTGCTACGGATGTTAGGAGTTGCTGAGTATGTCACCATCGCCTTGCCATCACCCTCACGTCCCTCTCCTTCAGCTCCACGGTTAGATGGTCCTGCTCCATCAGATACATGCGCCCTTGCCTCCCTTTCCTTCATGAACTTCGCCGGCTTCAAATGAGGATGGAGTATCCAGCATTGGCTCTTCTTGTGTCCATACTTCTTGCAATGATCACAATTGCCATTGAACTTTCTATCCTCATACTTGCCGTGAGCTGCTTTGTTGGCTTGTGGAGTCTCTTCATGATCAGATCGCACAGCATTTGCAAGAGACAGCTCTCCCTTGCCTCCAAACAAGCCAATGGAGCCTTGCTCCTTTTGTATCTGAGCGCACGCCTCCTCTAGATCAGGGAGCTTCTCGGACCTCAACATGTGCTGGATTAGACCAGTGTAGCTTGGATTCAGCGTGAGTAAGAGTCCAAAGACCTTGTCCTGCTCACGCCTCTCGTTTAGGAGCTCCGGATCAAGTGTACTAGGCCTTAGCATCTCCAACTCAGACCACAGTGACCGGAACCTTCCCAAATGCTTGGTGAACTCCATGTCTTCTTGAGACAACCCATTGATTGCCTTTTTTACTTCAAACACACGGCTCAGATTGGAGGTGTTTCCATACACCTTCTTCAGTGTGTCCCACAGCTCCTTGGCTGTCTCACAGTAGCTATAAGCATCCAGTATAGCTGGCTCCAATGAGGCATGAAGAACTGACATCACCATCATGTCTTCTTGCTGCCACTTCTCAGCTTCACTCTCCGAGACACTCTCCTTGTCTCCTCCTTGGGTAATCAGTTTAGGAGCCTCACCGGATGTGATGTGCTTCCATAAACCCTTGCTCCCCACAGCAGTCTTCACCATCCTAGACCATACTAGGTAGTTACTTCCCTTGAAAGTCACCGCAACCTTCATCTTCATCCCGCTTTCCATCTTCAACAGCTTCACTTCAATAGCTTGTAAAAGACTTGATCTTGGACCTCAGACTCGCAACACCAGCTTCACCACGGTGTATCTTGTCTTGTATCTTCAAAGAACCTCCAAAGAACTAGAAAAGATCTCCCAAAAAGTAGCTGAAACCCTTGTGATGTCGAATCTCTCAAGAACACTCCAAACACACTCACTTGATCTCTTAAAGCTTCAAGGTTGAATCTTTAAGAGAAACACCACGGAACTCAGATTGAAATGAACCTGGCTCTGATACCATATAAGTTTGAGAAATGTAAAGTATAATCTGAGTTTAGAAGAGAATATGAGATAGATTAAGGTAGAATGGGAGATTATGAGACTAATGGAGAATCATTGTGAAATGTGTAGAGAGATTTAGTGATTAGAACTGTCTGATCTTATTAATGATGAGCTCACAACTTATATAGGTCCATACACATTAGGGTTTCGAAATCATAAGGATAAGAAAGCATGTAGAGTCAAAGATGAGCTGGTGCTTTAGTTTGAATCGGCCAATGATAGTCTCCACACGTTTGAAGCATCTTCTTGATCCAAGACTAGATGCTCTTCCTTTCCAGCTCTTGCCAGCCTGTCCTAGCTGTCAAGCCGCGCCTCCCTTATCCTCTCCAACGTTCGGATAAGGCTTTGGTCAAGTGTAACTTCAAGTCGGTCCATGTAAGTTACCCGGAGAGTTACTTGGCCGCTTTTACCTTTGTACGGCCAATGGTACGGCCTATCCGTCCGTACCATCCCTATCAGCTCATTCCTCCTCTTAACTCCTTGCTCTCTCTTTATGTTCTCAACTCCTTTGTGTCTTTACCTCAAATGCCTCAACTCATCTCAACACTTGTGGCAGCACACGTGCTTCATATCTTTCTTCTCCTAGCTGACTTGCTTCAGCTCCTTCTTCCCTTAGCTGACTCTCTTCAGCTTCTTGTTGATCATTTGATTCCACAGCTTGATCATGAGAACCAGAACTCTCTTCTCTACTTGTCTCTTCACGGTTTTGAGTTCTTGTTTCATTCCCCCCCTCATGGTCAAGATTGGAGGTCTGATGATCCGGTACTGGAATAGTGCTTCTTCCACCTTGATTCATGTTGATTCCAAGACCCACCCTCTAGGATAATCCTCAATGTTTCTGCTCTATCAGAAGTGAGATCTTTCAAATCATCTTGAGTCTGCTCCTCATAGTATCCTTTTTCTTCAACAAACTTCACTTCTCTAGATACTAACACTCTCCTTGTGTTAGGATCATAGCACTTGTATCCTTTCTGACTTGATGAATATCCAATAAACATTGCCTTTGAACTCTTAGCTTCTAGTTTGTTTCTTATCTCTCCAGGCACCATCACAAAACACAAACATCCAAAGATCTTCATATGCTCTAGAGAGGGTTTGTACTGATTCAGTACCTCAAACGGTGATTGTCCTTCAAGAATCAGAGTTGGTGTCCTGTTGATGAGATAACAAGCCGTAGCAACTGCATAACTCCAAAACTTCTTAGGCACGTTGGATTGAAACATCATGGACCTGGCTACTTTCATCAAATGCCCGTTCTTCCTCTCAGCCACACCATTCTGTTGTGGGGTATAGGGACAGCTTGTCTGATGAAGGATTCCATGCTGAGATAGGTGTAGTTTGAATGCTTGTCCCGTGTACTCTCCTCCATTATCTGACCTAAAAATCTTTATCTTGGCATTGTAATGGTTAGTCACATAGGCTTGAAAGTTTTTAAATGCATCAAGTACCCTATCTTTGGTTGGAATTAGGGTTAACCAGGTGTATTTGGATTTTTCATCAATGAAAGTTACATAGTATTTATGGTTGTCTCTAGACAGGCAAGGTGCAGTCCAAACATCAGAATGAATGAGATCAAAACATTTTTCATAAACAGTAGTAGACTTGGTAAAGACAGTTCTACAATGCTTGCCTAAAATGCAAGCTTCACACTCATTATTCTCAAAGGAAACACCTGGCAACATCAGTTTTAAAGCCTTATTATGAGGGTGTCCTAATCTAGCATGCCACAATGCATTTTTACTTAAACTAGAACCAGAAACAGAAGTAAACGAGCAGCTATATCTAGAAACAGGAGTGAGATCTTCAAGTAAATATAGCTCTCCTTTAGTCACTCCCTTTCCAATCATCTTGCTGCTTTTAATATCCTGAAACTTCACATCATTAGGACTGAATATAACATTGCATTGCAAATCAGTAGCACATTTCTTAACAGATAACAAGTTTGAAGTAAATTCAGGCATATAAAAAGCTTTAGTTTCCTTATCAAACAGTTTAAGACTTCCTATTCCTCTAATAGGAATCTTATCTCCATTAGCAATCATTACATTTCCATTCATTGGTACAATGTTTTTAATCAAATTAGTGTCACTTATCATATGATGAGATGCACCTGAATCAATCACTAATGGCTTAATGTCATGAGAACTAGCAATATGTGCAAGGATACTAGATGGTTTGAATGCATGATCATTTCTAGCAAAGTTTGCAATCCTAGATTGATTTACCATTTCTATCAAGCTCTCATGCATCCTATCAGTTCTAGTTAGATTCTTATAGTTCTCTACTACACTAGCACCAAATGAATACCCAAAGGTGTTACCATTCTCCTTGAACAACTTAATGAGAGCATCAAGGTCGGATCTCCTTAGATACTCTTGATCATTGTTCCCACGGTTGCTTGGTGCTCCAGTGTAGGCTACAAGAGACTTCCCATCACCTGCCTCACGCCCATCTATCTCCTTTCCTTTGTTTGTACCAGCACCACTTGTACCATCCGAGACATTAGCCCTTGCCTCACGATCCTTCATGAACTTAGCCGGCTTGAGGTGAGGGTGGAGTATCCAGCATTGGCTCTTCTTGTGGCCATGCTTCTTGCAGTGATCACAACTCCCATTGAACCTCCTCTCCTCAAACTTCCCATGCGCAGCCTTGTTTGCTTGTGGAGCTTCACTCCCCTCCTCTTGAGTTGCTTGACTTGCAAGGGAAAGGTCTCCTTTCTTCCCAAACAGCCCAATGGAGCCTTGCTCCTTCTGAATCCGTGCACACACATCCTCAATGTCAGGTAGAGTATCCTCCCTAAGTAGGTGCTGGATGAGACCGTTGTACGCTGGGTTTAGGGTGAGGAGTAACCCAAAGACCTTATCTTTCTCTCTCCTCTGGTTAAGCTCATCAGCATCCGTTGTGCTTGGCCTAAGCATCTCCATCTCGGACCAGAGGCTTCTAAATCTTCCTAGATGCTTAGTGAACTCCATGTCTTCTTGTACAAGGTTGTTGATAGCTTGCTTCACCTCAAACACTCGGCTTAGGTTTGAAGTGTTGCCATACACCTTATTCAAAGTATCCCACAGCTCTTTAGCAGACTCACAGTAGCTGTATGCATCCAGAATAGCCGGCTCAAGGGACGCATGAAGCACAGACATCACCAACATGTCCTCTTGATGCCACTTCTCTTCTGCCTTGCTTGCGGCTTCATCTTCAGCCTCTCCTTGAGTGATGAGCTTTGGAGCTTCTCCTGGCGTGATGTGCTTCCAAAGCCCCTTGCTTCCCACTGTGGTTCTCACCATCCGAGACCACACCAAGTAGTTGTTTCCCTTGAAACACACCGCCACTTTCATGATCATGTTCATCCCACTCTCCATGTTGAATGTAGAACCCTTTAGACTTCAATAACTTTCTCTTGAGGTAACTGTCTTGAGCGAACACTTGTAGCTTCACCTTTTACCCACACAGCTTCAATAACACCTCACACAACCAATAGAACTCAGAAAGACTACCCAGAACCGCTTAAGAACACACGAACACAAAACTGTCTCTTCAAAGCTTCAATCTTGAATCTTTAAAGAACCCAACGAAACCAAGTTTCCTATGAACCTGGCTCTGATACCATATCACTTTTAGGATTGAGTAGAGTAATCTGAGTAAATAAGAAAGACTAGAAGTGTTTTAGAAGAGATTTGAGTATGAAATGAGATTAGGAGTCTTGCATAGAATCATTGTGAGAATAAAGACTAAGAGAGACTCATAACTTGCTTGATCTTATTAATGAGAGAGTTTACATATTTATATGAAGGAGAGAGCTAGGGTTTTCGTATACAAGAGGATAATGTAAGCATGTGGAGTCAATGCCTAATTCAAAACTATCCAATAAGGAGAGCCATCTGTGTGAGGCCTCTCTAGCTGGCTGATGCCTTTTGCTTTTACTTTCCAGCTGTGACAGCCTGTCCAAGACTCTCCCTTATCCTTTCCAACGGTCTGATCCATCCTCCAAAGGCTAAGGTAACTTCTCCTCTTTACTTAAGTAACTTGGGTAACTAGTGGTGAGGTTTGGTTGAGCTTTGGTCGATCCCATCTTGTACGGATGGTACGGCCATGTACGGCCTTGTACGGACTGGTTGATCCCAAAGCTCCCAAACCTTCCTAGTCTCCCTTCTCCTCATTCTACTCAAACCTCATCTCCCTTCTTCACTTAACTCAGCTCATCTCAACATGGAGGAGTTAGAGAGAAGATGGAAGTATGGTGCAAAGATAGGGCCAGTACGGCCATGGTACGGCCTAGGGCGATCCAAGAAGGTGTATGGGTCAACCATAGAAGATGTTTGGATAAAGGTGCCGATATAGGGCGAGTGTACGGACCTCAAGGCCGTACAGCGACCGTACATCCAATCCGGTTTGGCCATCACCCGGATCAGCCTTGTTCAGAGTTGTGCAATGTGTGGGCGCGGGTTAAGTTTCCTATAGTGACCGTTGGAGTGTGAGAGGCAAGGAGAATATACCAAAGGGATAAGAGTGAGCTGTATGTGCAAGCTGGAAAGGTAAAGGTGCTTTACCTTTACAGCAAGACCAATCTCTTCCCTTCATTCAAATGAAGCAATCTGAGCTCTCAATTCAGTCAAAAGTCGCCAGCTATCACCAGAACATCAAAGACCATTCTTCTCTCATCCTAGCCATTCAATCTATCTTTTATTTACAGCCTTAGGATCTAGGTTTGTGATCTGAGTTGTGTAAAGGCATATATAAGCCTCTTATGATCATTTTGTAATCTTTAAGTGAGTAAGGGGGGAAACCCTTCTCCTTCATGTTTTATGAAAGTCTGTTCTTGATACTAAGTCTCTAATCTATTCTCTAAGTCTCTCAGTCTCTTTAATCTTGTTACCTAGTCTCTTTCATACTCTAAATCTCTCCCCATACTCCTAAGTCTCAAATCTGTTCACATAAACTCTCCTAAACACTTCCTCACACACACCTTGAGTGAATCCTTATAAAAATCTCAGGAGTCCTGTTGATTAGATAGCAGGCTGTGGCTACTGCATCACTCCAAAACTTCTTAGGTACATTAGCTTGAAACATCATTGATCTTGCAACTTCCATAAGGTGCCTATTCTTCCTCTCAGCCACACCATTCTGTTGTGGAGTGTAGGGACAGCTTGTTTGATGAAGAATTCCATACTGAGATAAGTGTTGCTTGAAAGCTTGTCCAATGTATTCTCCTCCATTATCTGACCTGAAAATCTTAATCTTGGCTTGATAATGGTTAGTTACATAGGATTGAAAGTTTTTAAATGCATCAAGCACCCTATCTTTAGTTGGAATTAAGGTTAACCAGGTGTATTTAGATTTTTCATCAATGAATGAGACATAATACTTATGGTTCTCTCTAGATAAACAAGGAGCAATCCATACATCAGAGTGAATAAGATCAAAGCAATTCTCATAAACCGTAGATGAGTTTGGAAATACAGTTCTACAATGCTTGCCTAAAATACAAGCTTCACAATCATTGTTTTCAAAAGAAACACCTGGCAACATCAGTTTTAAAGCCTTATTATGAGGGTGTCCTAGTCTAGCATGCCACAATGCATTCTTATTTAAACTAGGAACAGAAGCAGTAGTAAAAGAGCAGCTAATGTCAGAAAGAGGAGCAAGATCTTCAAGCAAATATAAGTCTCCTTTTGTTACTCCTTTTCCAATCACTTTGCTGCTTTCAATATCCTGAAACTTCACATCATTAGGACTAAATATAACATTGCATTGCAAGTCAGTTGCACATTTCTTGACAGATAATAGGTTTGAAGTAAAGTCAGGCATATAGAAAGCTTTTGAATCCTTACTAAACAGTTTAAGTGTTCCTATTCCTTTAATTGGAACCTTATCACCATTTGCAATCATCACATGACCCTTAGTAGGCACAATGTTCTTAATCAACTTAGTATCACTAATCATGTGATGTGATGCACCTGAATCTACAATAAGTGGTCTAGTTGATTGATTACTAGCAAGGTGAGCGAGTATACTAGATTGCTTATATGCATGATCAGTTTCATTGTATCCATTCACATTTCTTAGAGAACTAGCCATTCTATCAGTTCTAGTGATGCAATCTGAGTCTCCTATAGTCCTAGCAATCGTGGAAGCACCATAAGAATAACCATAGATGTTACCGTTATCCTTGAACATCTTGATGAGTGCATCAATATCTGACTTCCTTATGAAGTCCTGATCATTGTTGCGGCTGCTAGGAGCTCCCATGTAAGCCACCAGAGACTTGCCATCACTTGTACCACCTTCTTGAGCCTTGCTAGTACCCGCACCACTTGATCCTTCAGACATATGAGCTCGTGCTTCCCGTTCCTTCATGAATTTAGCCGGTTTGAGGTGTGGGTGAAGTATCCAACACTGGCTCTTCTTGTGGCCGTGCTTCTTGCAATGATCACAGCTCCCATTGAACCTCCTGTCCTCATACCTCCCATGTGCAGCTTTGTTAGCTTGTGGTGTCTCTCCTTGTTCAGCTTGTGTCGCTTGATTAGCCAAGGCCAGCTCTCCCTTCTTCCCAAACAAGCCAATCGACCCTTGTTCTTTCTGGATCCGAGAGCACACTTCTTCCAAGTCAGGTAGTGTATCATCCCTCAGCATGTGTTGTATGAGTCCATTGTAAACCGGATTTAGTGTCAAGAGCAATCCAAAGACCTTGTCCTGCTCGCGTCTCTTGTTTAGCTCATTGGGATCAACCGTGCTTGGCCTCAGCATCTCTAGCTCGGACCAAAGTGACCTGAACCGTCCTAGGTGCTTGGTAAACTCCATGTCTTCCTGAACCAAGTTGTTAATCGCCTGCTTCACCTCAAAGACTCTACTCAAGTTAGATGTGTTTCCATACACTTTCTTCAAGGTGTCCCACAGCTCCTTTGCTGTCTCACGGTAACTGTATGCATTCAGAATCTCCGGCTCTAAGGAGGCATGAAGAACTGACATCACCATCATATCTTCTTGTTGCCATTTCTCAACCGGATCTCTTGATGCTTCATCCTTGTCTTCTTCTTGGGCAATCAGCTTTGGGGCCTCACCTGAGGTAATGTGTCCCCATAAGCCCTTGCTCCCAACTGCGGTCCTCACCATTCGTGACCACACTAGGTAGTTGTTCCCCTTGAACACAACCGACACCTTCATCTTCATCCCACTATCCATCTTGAAGCAGCTTGACGTGAACAGCTTGCTAAATCTTGGACTGAGACTAGAAACTACACACGGAAATAGACTAGATCTTCTTTAACTGACTAGCTTAAATCACCAAACCCGCAAGCACTCAAGTAACACTCTTGATGTTTCTTGATGTTTACGTTTTAATCAACCCCCTTTATGAACACGCAAGCCACAAAGAGTAACAACCCAACACACGGAACCAGGAATCTCAATAGAAACTATCAGTAAACTCAACCAGTCACACCTTCTCGGACTAGGACTCAACCGGAGAAGACTTGAAGTTTTGAATCTTAAACGCCCAGTTCCAAGCTTTAACCTTGTGTTCTAGCAGATCTCACCAAGAACTCAGATTCTTATCAACATGGCTCTGATACCATGTAAGTTTAGAGTAATGAAGAGTAATCTGAGTATTTAGAATAGATTTGAGAGAGATTAGAGTGAAACTAAGGGTAGAGAACGAGTTGAGAACAAGAGACTAAGAATAAGCCATGGAGGCAAAGGATAGTCTGAACTGTCTAAGTATTATTAATGACCAGATGTTACAATATATTGAGAGGCAGCTCGTGGTTAAGGGTTTCAGAAAGCACACTATTACATAGGATAAGATTCTACTTTAATTCAAACTGTCCAATTTGTTGAGATGAGGAAGTCATATGATAAGAGGAGAGGAGTTAGGAGAGTAATGGGAGAGGGAACGGATGGCATGTGTACGGACAGTACGGTCAGTGTACGGCCAGTACGGATCATCTCGACCATCACTACTCTAAATCTACTTAAGGACACATTATGGGTTGTGCCAAGTTAGGGCATGAAGTGTACTTGGTGGGAGTGTCCGTTCATCTGAGGGAACGTGAACTGGAAGGAAGATGGACGAGTGAAGACACTGATATATGGAGAAGGTTTGAGAACGGATCAGACCGTTTAGAGATAAGGTTGAGACGCGCCTTATCTATCCAGGCTTGGACAGGCTGTAAAGCCGGAAGCATGTGAACATCTTGGTCCGTCCATTTCAAAAGAGCTTCTTCCTTTAGTGTTGACTCCACATGCTTAGACTAGTGCCTTATTCTTTACGTTAAAACCCTAGTGCTTCTCCTATATAAGTTGTAAACCCATCTCTTAATAAGATCAGACAGTTCTATCCAATTAATCACTTGTCTTTCATAATGATTCCTCACTAGTCATCTAATCACATAATCATCTCCTTATTCATCCTAAATCATTCTACTCTTTCATATACAAACTCAGATTATCTAAAACTCACATGGTATCAGAGCCAGGTTCCAAAGAATCTGAGTTCTTATTTTGAGACACTGAAGAACAAAGGTGAAGCTTTGAAGCCATCCGCGGAAGATCAGAGCTCAAGGGTGTTCATTTGGTGTGTGCGCAAGTTCTAAACAAGTTAAGATCCATTCATACAAGAGTCATCCGTTCAAAGCTCCATCTCTCTCAAGTTTTTGAAGTTAAGCTGTGACAAGATGGAGAACATGAAGATGAAAGTGGCGATTACCTTCAAGGGAAGCAACTACTTGGTTTGGTCCCGGCTGGTGAAGACAACCATTGGGAGTAAGGGCTTGTGGAGTCATATCACAACCGGTGAAGCTCCAAAGCTCATTACTCAGGAAGAAGACCAAGAGGGGGTCTCAGTTGATGCTGTAGAGAAGTGGCAGCAGGAAGACATGGTGGTGATGTCTGTTCTTCATGGGTCGTTGGAGCCAGCGATATTGGAGGCATACAGCTACTGTGAGTCAGCCAAGGAGCTGTGGGACACTTTGAAGAAGGTGTATGGGAACATTTCGAACCTGAGCCGTGTCTTTTAAACACTTTTGTGTTTTAAAGTGTGTTTAAGAATGAATCTGACTGATTTGTGTAAGATTAAAGAGATTAAGAGATTAGAGAGAATAAAGGATAAGATAGAGACTCAAAACTCCATTAATTGATTTAATGTCTCAGATACAAGTTATATATGAAGAGATAAGACTAATACAAAGGGGATTTCGAAATGGGACTCAAAGCATGTGTAGTCAAAGCTAGCTGGCCATTCTGGTTTGAAATACTTGGCTGAGAGGCTTCACATGCTTGGACAGGCTGTAAAGGTGCTTTTCCTTTCAAGCTATGACCAGACCTTATCCAAACACCTCCTCCCTTATCCAGACTCCTCTTGGGCGTGATTCTCTTTACCAAAGGGATCCAAGGTAACTTCCCAAGCATTTAACTTAGTTACCACAGTAAAACTAAAGTTACTGTGGTAAATCTCCAAAGTTATTGACTGCCCCAATACTCTTCCTCTATCAATGTATCCACTCTTTATCACCTCTTCTCAACATTTACTTCCTGATCTCCAACTTAACACTCCCCCTCAAGCTTGACCATGTGAAACAAGTCAGGCTTGGATTGCCATGAGATCTTCCCTCATTAAAAACCTCATCAAAGAAAACCCAATGGGATAAAACTTTGATGAGGGAAAAAGAGTGGAGATCTCATGACGAGGGGATCAGCTCCTGGGAGTAAGATCAATGAGTCCAAGCCTGGATAGTATGGACTCCATTGTCTTTAATCTCGCTGCCTTAGTAAACACATCTGCAAGCTTGTCTTCACTTCTTGTATAACAAGGCAGTATCACTCCTAGGATAATCATCTGCCTCACCTTGTGGCAATCAACTTCTATATGCTTTGTCCTCTCATGAAAGACTGAGTTAGAAGCAATGTGAATAGCTGCTTGATTGTCACAGTGCATTGTCATAGGAGTACTCTGCTCAATCTCCAGATGCTTCAAGATACCCTTGATCCACACCAACTCGTTTGTCAGCTTCAACATAGCTCTATACTCAGCCTCTGCACTTGAACAGGAGATGACCTTCTGCTTCTTACTCTTCCAAGTAACCAGGTTCCCTCCAATGAATGTACAATAGCCAGTAGTTGATCTCCTGTCCACTCTATCTCCTGCCCAATCAGCATCACAATAGCCCACCACTTCTGTACTGCCATTGCAACCCATCCAAACTCTTGTCCATGCGAGCCACTCAAATACCTCAGTATCCTATCAACCATCTTCCAGTGATGTACCTTTGGAGCCTGCATATGCTGGCTCACTTGATTCACAGCAAAGCATATATCAGGTCTGGTGATAGTCAAGTAGATCAGCTTACCAACCATCCTCCTATACAGCTTAGCATCCTCAAACAACTGGTTCTCTTCAACCTCCCCCTCACGCAAGACCTTATACCCTTCCTCAAGAGGTGTCTTAGCTATCTTTCCTCCAAGCACATCAGTCTCCTTCAGCATATCCATAGTGTACTTCCTTTGAGACATAGACAATCCCTCCTTGGATCTGCATATCTCAATCCCCAAAAAATACTTCATTTCTCCCAAGTCTTTAATATCAAAGACAGACTTGAGAAACTCTTTGGTGGCTTTAATCCCAGCCTTATCACTCCCTGTGATAATCAAATCATCCACATACACCAAAACCACTATGATCCCTGATGGTCCGACCAGTGTGAAGAGTGTATGATCTAGTTCAGACTTCCTGAACCCTCTCCCATTGAGAGTTGTACTAAGCTTTCTGTACCAAGCTCTAGGAGACTGCTTCAGCCCATATATAGCCTTCTTCAATCTCATAACATTTCCTGGCTTCACTAGATGCTCAAGACCAGGAGGGGGAAGCATATATACCTCATCTTCTAGCTCACCTTGCAGGAAAGCATTCTTCACATCCATCTGCCACAAGTCCCACTCCAAGTTTGTTGCAATGGACAACACAATCCGAATGGTGTGTAGCTTGGCCACTGGTGCAAATGTATCAATGTAATCCTCTCCATAGGTCTGTGTGAACCCTCTTGCTACCAGTCTAGTTTTCCTCCTATCAATCTGTCCATTAGGCAAGTATTTGATAGTAAAGATCCATCTGCTAGATACTGCTCTCTTTCCTTTTGGTAGCTCACTCTCATACCATGTATCATTCTTAATCATAGCACCAGCTTCAGCTCCCACTGATTCTTTCCATTCCTTGTCTAACATAGCTTCTTCATAAGTCCTTGGTACATAACTCTCATCCAGACTAATCATGAACGCACAATGCTCTTCTGGAAACTCAGCAAAGGAACACACGGCTTGAGAAGGATGCTCCACAGCCTGGGCATTGTAGTACACTCTCGTGTTTACCCAGTTGGAAGCATCCCTCTTTATCCTTGTGCTCCTTCTTAATGGTTGAACCTGATCTTCAGTTTGTACCAGAATCTCATCTTGAACTTGTTCTTCTGAACCAGTAGACTCTCCTGGCTCATCTCCACTAGACTGAGCCACATTCTCTTGCTCATCTTCATTAGGCTGAGCCAAATTCTCTACTTCATGTGTCGCATCTTGATCATGATGACCTGAATCCTCTTGGTTCTGCTCCTGCTCACCTGATTCAGATCCATTCCCCCTCTCATGATCAAGAGGGGTTGTTCTTTCAGCTTCTTCAGCCTGATTAGAAGGCTCTCTCCTTCCTGGTTCCTGATCATGGGATAAACCTATCCCTAGCTTCTCCAACAGCACTCTCAGTGTTGTTGCCTTATCAGATGGAGCTTGAGATAAATCCTTCAGATCTTCCCACTTCTTTTCTTCATAATACCCTTTTTGATTCAACAAACTTCACTTCTCTAGATACCAACACTCTCCTTGCATCAGGATCATAGCACTTGTACCCCTTCTGATTTACTGAATATCCATGAACATTGCCTTAGTGCTCTTTGCATCCAGTTTGTTTCTCTGCTCTCCTGGAACCATGACATAACACACACACCCAAAGACTCTTAGGTGATCAATCTATGGCCTGCTCTTGTTCAATACTTCAAACGGAGACAGGTTCTTCAATATCTTGGTTGGTACCCTGTTGATGAGATAGCAAGCAGTTTGCACAGCATCTCCCCAAAAACGTTTTGGGACATTTGCATGAAACATCATCGATCTAGCAACCTCCATCAAGTGCCTGTTCTTCCTCTCAGCTACACCATTCTGCTGTGGTGTATAAGGGCAGCTAGTCTGATGCACAATCCCATGCTTGGCTAGATGACTCTTGAAGGCATTGCTGATGTATTCACCTCCATTGTCTGATCTCAGTACCTTCACAGTAGCATTGTACTGATTAGTAACATGTGCTTGGAAGTTTATAAAAGCTTCTAACACCCTATCTTTAGATGGAAGCAATGTGAGCCAAGTATACTTTGACTTCTCATCAATGAATGTCACAAAGTATTTCTGGCTGTCCCTAGACACACATGGAGATGTCCACACATCAGAGTGAACCAAATCAAAACAATGCTCATAAGTAGTTTCAGAAGTTGGGAACACAGTCCTACAATGCTTTCCTAATATGCAAGCCTCACACTCCAAGTGATTAAATGACATATTAGGCATGATCAATTCAATTGCACGAGCATGAGGATGTCCCAATCTAGCATGCCAAATCATACTATCATACCTATCAGCAGCACTACTCAAGCACACAGAATCAAAGGGTTTAGAATTCTTAGCCATTTGAAGATGGTATAGCTGATTCTTGCTGTCTCCTCTGCCAATAACTCTTCCAGTCTTCAAGTCTTGAAACTCAACTTCATTTGGCCTGAATACTACTTGACAATCAAGATCAACTGTAGCTTTCTTCACAGATATCAGATTTGAAGTGAACTGAGGTAGGTAGAAAGCAGCTGAGTTCTTCTCAAACAGCTTGAGGTTTCCCACTCCTTCTATTGGGATCCTGGTACCATTAGCTATCATGACACTCCCTGTTGCAGCTTTGACTTCACTTATCAGACTCCTATCACTGATCATATGATGGCTTGCTCCAGAATCAATTATGATAGGTTTTGAGGCTGATGATAGAACCCCTTGCCTCTTGGTTGCAGCCAGAGCATACACATACTTAATAAACTCATCCCATTCCTTCTTTGTGATTGGATCATCCGCTCCTTTGGTCTCCTGCCCCCTCACAACCATTCTCTCTTCCACTGAGTTACCCATGTAAGCTGAGTAAGAGCACTCTCCTCTAATTGTTTGCTGCATAAACTCCTTAATCCATCTCATCTCTAAGCTATTGCTTAGACCCCCAGACTGTCTACTCCTCTTCTGATACAGTCCCTTAGCCCTCTTAGCTCTGAAAATTCTCCTCAATCTTCCTTTCTTACAGCTTGTACCATGCTTCATACACATTGGCTTCTTGTTCTTCTCCCACATATGGTGATCTTCACCTTTCTGAACAATCACACACTCACCATCTACATCAGATAGCTCATCTCCACTAAGTATACATCTGATTAGCTGATCATAAGTTGATTTCAGGCTCCCAAGAAGGCTAAAGACTCCATCTTGTTTCAGCCTTTCTTGAACACCCTCCGGATCTGATCTGTTTGATCTCAACTCATCCAACTCAGACCATAAACACTTCAGCTTTCCCACAAGCTGAATGAGCTCGTCCTTTCCTTGTTTCAGGTCCCCAATAGCTCTCTTGCCTTCATAGACCTTCATCAGATTGGATCTACTCCCATGAGTTGTTTCAATCTCACACCTTGTACTGTCTTCTTGAACAGCTCTATCTTCATACCTCAGGCTCCTTGCCTGACCTTCTTTTGTAGTCACTTCACTTAAAGGCTTCCCCTTTACATGACTACAACACAACACACAGCTCCCCACAGCTGTCTTCACCCAACTGGACCAAAACCCATCATTTTCTCCTTGAATCTTCACTGGTTTACTAGATCCATGCTTCATATCCATACTGAGGTCGTTTGTTTCCATCAGATAAACTCAAACAATCCCAGAGAATGAAGAATAAAGCTCAAAAACACAAAGAGCACTCAAGAACACCAAGAACAGCCCAAGAACACCAAGAACACCAACCCAGATTTTTCAAAGCAAGAACAACACACTCCCACCCTTTTAGCAACCTGGCTCTGATACCATAAACACTTTTGTGTTTTGAAGTGTGTTTAAGAATGAATCTGACTGATTTGTGTAAGATTAAAGAGATTAAGAGATTAGAGAGAATAAAGGATAAGATAGAGACTCAAAACTCCATTAATTGATTTAATGTCTCAGATACAAGTTATATATGAAGAGATAAGACTAATACAAAGGGGATTTCGAAATGGGACTCAAAGCATGTGTAGTCAAAGCTAGCTGGCCATTCTGGTTTGAAATACTTGGCTGAGAGGCTTCACATGCTTGGACAGGCTGTAAAGGTGCTTTTCCTTTCAAGCTATGACCAGACCTTATCCAAACACCTCCTCCCTTATCCAGACTCCTCTTGGGCGTGATTCTCTTTACCAAAGGGATCCAAGGTAACTTCCCAAGCATTTAACTTAGTTACCACAGTAAAACTAAAGTTACTGTGGTAAATCTCCAAAGTTATTGACTGCCCCAATACTCTTCCTCTATCAATGTATCCACTCTTTATCACCTCTTCTCAACATTTACTTCCTGATCTCCAACTTAACATCTTTGAGGTAAAGCAAGCCATCAACAATCTTGCACAAGAAGACATGGAGTTCACCAAGCATTTGGGAAGATTCAGGGCGTTGTGGTCAGACCTAGAGATGTTGAGGCCAATTACAACTGATCCAGATCAGTTGAATGAGAGGCGGGAGCAAGACAAAGTGTTCGGCTTGCTTCTCACACTAAACCCGACCTACAATAGTCTCATCAAGCACATGTTGAGAGCTGATAAGCTACCTGATCTAGAGGACGTGTGTGCACAGATTCAGAAAGAACAAGGCTCCATTGGGCTGTTTAGAGGCAAAGGAGAACTCACATTGGCAAATCATGCGTCCCAAGTGGATCAGACTGAAGCTCCTCAAGCTAACAAGGCGGCTCATGGCAAGTATGAAGACAAGAGGTTCAATGGGAATTGTGATCACTGCAAGAAGCATGGACACAAGAAGAGTCAATGCTGGATACTCCACCCTCACTTGAAGCCGGCTAAGTTCTTAAAGGAGAAGGAAGCAAGAGCACATATGACTGAGAGCTCTATGGGTGCTGGTTCTTCAAGCAGGACAAGTGAAGGAGAAGTGCGTGAGGTGGGTGATGGAAAGTCACTAGTGGCGTACACTGGAGGTTCAAGCAACAATGACTACATCCGGCGCTCAGACATGGACGCTCTCATCAAGATGCTCAAGGAAAACGGTAACAAAAGTAGTATCAACCTTGGTTATTCATTTGGTGCATCTATGATCAAGAGTGTGTCTGATTATGTTGAGAATGAACCTAGACTTGATAGGACTGAAAGTATACTCAAGAGTATAGGAAATGGATATAAACCAGATAGTATTCTCTGTCAAGCTCATATTGCTAGAAACATGTCTAAAGCATTAATAGTTGATTCTGGTGCATCTCATCACATGATAAGTGACACTAGATTGATTAAGGACATTCAACCTGCAAATGGACATGTTATGATTGCTAATGGTGATAAGATTCCCATAAAAGGAATAGGAAAACTTAAGTTGTTTGAAAAAGAATCTAAAGCCTTCTATATGCCTGAGTTCACATCTAATCTATTGTCAGTTAAGAGATGCACTACTGACTTGCAATGTAATGTTATATTCAGTCCTAATGATGTGAAGTTTCAGGATATTGAGAGCAGCAAGATGATTGGGAAAGGAGTTACTAAAGGAGACCTTTATTTACTTGAAGATCTTGCTTCTGTTCCTAGTCATTGTTGTTCATTTACATTTGCTTCTGATTCTGTCTCTAGTTTAAATAAGAATGCATTGTGGCATGCTAGACTAGGTCACCCTCATGCTAAACCTTTGAACTTAATGGTACCAGGTGTTATTTATGAGAATAAAGATTGTGAAGCTTCTATCTTAGGCAAGCATTGTAAGAATGTGTTTCCAAAATCTTCAACGGTCTATGAAAATTGCTTTGATTTGATTCATTCTGATGTGTGGACTGCACCCTGTTTGTCAAGGGATAATTATAAATACTTTGTCACATTCATTGATGAAAAATCCAAATACACCTGGTTAACCTTAATTCAAACCAAAGATAGGGTACTTGATGCATTTAAAAACTTTCAAGCTTATGTGACTAACCATTATCATGCAAAGATTAAAATTTTTAGATCAGATAATGGAGGAGAGTATACAAGCTTGGCGTTCAAGCAGCACCTAGCTCAGCATGGAGTACTTCATCAAACTAGTTGCCCATATACTCCTCAGCAAAATGGTGTGGCTGAGAGAAAGAACAGGCATCTAATGGAAGTGGCAAGGTCTCTCATGCTTCAAGCAAATGTTCCCAAGAAGTTTTGGAGTGATGCTGTCTCCACAACATGTTATCTGATCAACAGGACTCCTACCAGAGTTTTGGATGATCATGCTCCATTTGAAGTATTGAACAAACACAAGCCGGTTCTAGATTACTTGAGAGTCTTTGGATGCTTGTGTTATGTGTTGATCCTGGGAGAGCTGCGCAACAAGCTTGAAGCTAGAAGCACCAAAGCCATGTTTATTGGATATTCAACCACTCAAAAAGGTTTTAGATGTTATGATCCTGTCACAAGAAGAGTACTTACATCTAGAGATGTAAAGTTCATTGAATCCCGTGGGTATTATGATGAGAAGAATCAGGAAGACTTGAAGGATCTCACCTCAGATAAGGCTGGGGTGTTAAGGATTATCCTAGAGGGGCTAGGAATCAAGATGTCCCAGGATCAGAACTCTGGTCAAAGGGGACAACATGGAGACTCTCACCATGATTGTGAGGGGGGAAATGAGCCTGAAGTTCAAGAAAGTGGCCAAGAAGGAGCCGGCTTGAATGAGGAAGGAATGGAGACAAGTTTAGGCCGAGATGGAGATGGACCCGGCTTGAATCAGGAACAAAGGGAGATGAGTTCAGGCTCTCATAATCAAGGTGAGCAAGAACAAAGAGAAGTAGAAACATCAGTTGAGGATGTAGAAGAAGAACAGGACGTTCAAGAGCAAGCAGTGAGAGTTCAACAACCAGAATTGAGGAGAAGCACAAGAGTGAGAAAGGATCCTTCCTCTTGGGTAAACACGAGAGTGTACTACAATGCCCAAGCAGTGGAGCATCCTTCTCAAGCTGTGTGCTCCTTTGCTCAATATCCTAAAGCACATTTCGCATTTATGGTAAGTCTGGATGAGGGTTATGTCCCAAGAAGCTATGAAGAGGCAATACAAGACAAGGAGTGGAAGGAATCAGTTGGAGCTGAGGCAGGAGCCATGATCAAGAATGATACATGGTATGAGAGTGAGTTACCCAAAGGGAAGAAGGCTGTGACTAGTAGATGGATCTTCACAATCAAGTATAAGGCTGATGGTCAAGTTGAGAGGAAGAAGTCAAGACTGGTTGCAAGAGGCTTTACTCAAACGTATGGAGAAGATTACATTGAGACCTTTGCACCAGTGGCTAAGCTACACACAATCCGGATTGTATTAAGCTTGGCTGTGAATCTTGGATGGGGCTTATGGCAAATGGATGTGAAGAATGCATTTCTGCAAGGAGAGCTTGAGGATGAAGTGTATATGCATCCACCTCCAGGCTTGGAACACTTAGTAAAGAAAGGGAATGTGTTGAGACTGAAGAAAGCTATCTATGGGCTGAAACAATCACCAAGAGCTTGGTATAACAAGCTGAGCACTACTCTTAATGGCCGAGGTTTCAAGAAGTCTGAACTAGATCACACCCTCTTCACACTCACGACTCCCTCAGGTATGATTGCACTCCTTGTGTATGTTGATGATATCATTATCACAGGAAGTGATAAGGAAGGTATCATAGCAACCAAGGAGTTCCTTAAATCCATGTTTGAGATTAAAGACTTGGGAGAAATGAAATACTTTCTTGGAATTGAGATATGTAGATCCAAGGAAGGTTTATTCATGTCCCAAAGGAAGTATACACTTGATCTTTTGAAAGGTGCAGGTGCTTATGGAGGCAAGACAGCAAGGATGCCTATGGAGGATGGCTACAAAGTCCCACGAGAGGGGGGAGATTGAAGACAGCAAACCTTATCAGGATCCTAAACTCTATAGAAAACTAGTTGGTAAATTGATTTACCTTACCCCTAACTAGACCTGACATTTGTATTGCTGTGAATCAGGTGAGTCAACACATGCAAGTGCCTAAGGAGCATCACTGGTGTATGGTGGAGAGAATCTTGATGTATCTCAACGGCTCACCTGATCAAGGAGTATGGATGGGTTGCAATGGGAGCACTGAAGTGGTTGGATACTGTGATGCGGATTGGGCTGGTGATAGAGCAGACAGGAGATCAACCACAGGCTATTGCACATTCATTGGAGGCAACTTGGTTACATGGAAGAGTAAGAAGCAGAAGGTGGTTTCTTGCTCAAGTGCAGAAGCTGAGTATAGAGCTATGCTGAAGCTTACCAACGAGCTGGTGTGGATCAAGGGCATCTTGAAGCATTTGGAGATTGATCAAGCCACGCCAATGACAATGCATTGTGATAACCAAGCAGCTATCCACATTGCCTCCAACTCGGTGTTTCATGAGAGAACCAAGCACATTGAAGTTGATTGTCACAAGGTGAGGCAGATGATTGTCCTAGGAGTCATCTTGCCATGCTACACTAGGAGTGAAGATCAGTTGGCTGATGTGTTCACTAAGGCTGCAAGACAGAAGACAATGGAGTCCATTCATATCAGATTGGGACTCATTGATCTTGGGAAGAGAAGGAGCTGATCCCCTTGGCTGTGAGGTCTTTACTCTTTTTCCCTCATCAAGGTTTTATCCCAATGGGTTTTCCTTGGTGAGGTTTTTAATGAGGAAGATCTCATGGCTATCCAAGCTTAGGCTTTCACAAAGCTAAGCTTGAGGGGGAGTGTTGAGATGAGGAAGTCATATGATAAGAGGAGAGGAGTTAGGAGAGTAATGGGAGAGGGAACGGAGGGCATGTGTACGGACAGTACGGTCAGTGTACGGACAGTACGGTCAGTGTACGGCCAGTACGGATCATCTCGACCATCACTACTCTAAATCTACTTAAGGACACATTATGGGTTGTGCAAAGTTAGGGCATGAAGTGTACTTGGTGGGAGTGTCCGTACATCTGAGGGAACGTGAAGTGGAAGGAAGATGGACGAGTGAAGACACTGATATATGGAGAAGGTTTGAGAACATATCAGACCGTTTAGAGATAAGGTTGAGACGCGCCTTATCTATCCAGGCTTGGACAGGCTGTAAAGCCGGAAGCATGTGAACATCTTGGTCCGTCCATTTCAAAAGAGCTTCTTCCTTTAGTGTTGACTCCACATGCTTAGTCTAGTGCCTTATTCTTTACATTAAAACCCTAGTGCTTCTCCTATATAAGTTGTAAACCCATCTCTTAATAAGATCAGACAGTTCTATCCAATTAATCACTAGTCTTTCATAATGATTCCTCACTAGTCATCTAATCACATAATCATCTCCTTATTCATCCTAAATCATTCTACTCTTTCATATACAAACTCAGATTATCTAAAACTCACACAATTAAGCTCTTCCTTGTGTGTAAAGCACATTTACCTTTACACAGCTACTGACAGCCTGTCATAAGCTCTTCCCTTATCCTCTCCACACGGTAACATCAATAAAGGTTCAGTAAGACTTCTCCTTTACCTCTTAAGTTAACCGTGTGTAGTAACTGTTGAGATGAGGAAGTCATATGATAAGAGGAGAGGAGTTAGGAGAGTAATGGGAGAGGGAACGGATGGCATGTGTACAGACAGTACGGTCAGTGTACGGCCAGTACGGATCATCTCGACCATCACTACTCTAAATCTACTTAAGGGCACATTATGGGTTGTGCGAAGTTAGGGCATGAAGTGTACTTGGTGGGAGTGTCCGTACATATGAGGGAACGTGAAGTGGAAGGAAGATGGACGAGTGAAGACACTGATATATGGAGAAGGTTTGAGAACGGATCAGACCGTTTGGAGATAAGGTTGAGATGCGCCTTATCTATCCAGGCTTGGACAGTGTTGAGAAGAGGTGATACATTGATAGAGGAAGAGTATTGGGGCAGATAGTAACTTTGGAGTTTTACCACAGTAACTTCGGTTTGACTGTGGTAACTAAGTTAAAAGCTTAGGAAGTTACTTTGCATCCCTTTGGAGAGTGGATCACGCCCAAGAGGAAGTCTGGATAAGGAAGGAGTAGTTTGGATAAGGTCTGGTCATAGCTGGAAAGGTAAAGCACCTTTACAGCATGTCCAAGCATGTGAAGCACCTTTACAGCCTATCCCTTGACTTCACATGCTTATGGATTTCGAAATCCTCTTTGTACTATCCTTATCTCTTCATATATAACTTGTATCTGAGACATTAAATTAATTAATGGAGTTTTGAGTATTCTCTCTATTCTCTCTCTACTTATTCTCTTAATCTCTTTAATCTTACACAAAACAATCTGATTGTTCTTAAACACACTCTTATACACAAAAGTGTATATGGTATCAGAGCCAGGTTACTAAAAGGGTGGAAGTGTGTTATTCATGTTCTTAAAAAAAATCTGGTTTTGTGTTCTTGAGCTGTTCTTGATGTTCTTGAGTGTTCTTGGTGGTTTTGAGCTCTGTTCTTCATTTGCTGGGTTTTATTGAGGACATCTGATGGAGTCAAACGTGAGCAGAGAGATGAAGACAAGATCAAGTTATCAAGTGAAGAAAGGGAGAGAAAACAAGTGGATCTGGTCAGATTGGGTAGAGACAGCTTTGGAAAGCTGTGGGATTTGGAGTAATCATGTAAAGGAAGAGCCTTTAAAGGTGAGAGCTGCTGAGAAAGATCAGATAGCAAGTTTGAAGGAGATTCAAGTAAAGGTAGTACCTTTAAAGGAGGTAGCTGCTGAAGAAGGTCAGACAGCAAGGTTGGAGGGTCATGAAGCCAAGGGCGTGATCTATAGTCTAAGACAAAGGAAGGACGAGTTGTATCAGCTTGTGGGGAGGCTGAGAGAAGTAGAATCAGAGTTGGGTATGGTGAAAACTCATACAGGAAGGAGGAAGCAAAATGTGATCTTTAGCTTTCTTATGGGAGAGATATGTGAGCTGGTTGATCACATTTGTGATCTGTGGGAGATAAACAAGAAGCCAGGTAGATGGAAGAGAGGTACAAGCTGCAAGAAGGGAAAGTTGAGAAAACTTTCTAAGATATGGGTCATGATGAGCAGATTATGGAGGAAGGGTATCAAGGAGAGTATGCAAGTAGGAGAGTGTTTCTACTCAGCTTACATGGGAGAATCTGTAGAGAGCAGTGGGGTTATGAGGAAGCTAGAGACCAAAGGAGCAGATGAGCGTGTCACAAAGGAGGAATGGGATGAGTTTGTCAAGTATGTGTATGCTTTGGCTACGACCCGGAGACAAGGTGCTCCTGCCAAAGCATCCACATCCAACAAACCCATCATTGTTGATTCTGGAGCAAGTCATCACATGATTAGTGATAGAAGCTTAATGAGTGATGTAAAGAAAGCCACTGGGGGTGTGATGATAGCTAATGGTGATAGGATTCCAATAGAAGGAGTTGGAAAGCTCAAGCTATTTGATAAAGACTCAGATGCCTTCTACATGCCACAGTTTGCTTCAAATTTGCTATCTGTGAGGAAAGCCACAATTGATCTTGGCTGTCAAGTAGTATTCAGGCCAGATGATGTTGAGTTCCAAGATTTGAAGACTGGAAGGGTCATTGGGAGAGGAGACAGCAAGAATAATCTATATCAGCTCCAATTGGCTAAGATCTCTAAACCCTTTGATTCTATGTGTTTGAGTAGTACTTATGAGAAGATTGATAGTATTACTTGGCATGCTAGATTGGGACATCCTCATGCTCGTGCTATTGAATTGATAATTCCTAATATGTCATTTAGTCACTTGGAGTGTGAAGCATGCATATTAGGGAAGCATTGTAGGACTGTTTTTCCAACATCAGAAACTACTTATGAGCATTGCTTTGATCTAGTTCATTCAGATGTGTGACTTCTCCTTGTTTGTCTAGAGATAGCCAGAAGTACTTTGTGACATTCATTGACGAGAAGTCTAAGTATACTTGGCTTACATTGCTTCCATCTAAAGATAGGGTGCTAGAAGCATTTATGAACTTCCAAGCATATGTATCCAATCAATACAATGCTACTGTGAAGGTACTGAGATCAGATAATGGAGGTGAATACATCAGCAATGCCTTCAAGAGTCTTCTAGCCAAGCATGGGATTGTGCATCAGACTAGCTGCCCTTACACACCACTAAACACTTTTGTGTTTGTAGTGTGTTTAATAATTAATCTGAGTGATTTGTATAATGTTTAGGAGATTAAGAGTTCTAGAGAATAAGAACAAGAGAGAGAGACTCAAAACTCCATTAATTAATAACTGATGAGGTTTACAAGTATATGTAGAGAGAGGAACAAGGGTTTTCGAAATGTATAAGCATGTGGAGTCAATGGACAGGCTGGAACTCCTTTTGAATCACTTGGCTGTGCTTTCTCACATGCTTGCTTTCTCACAAGAAAATGAGTGTATTGTTACGAAATGTTTCGTCACAATAAAAAAATTTTCGTCACAATATTGACATTGTGACGTATTTGTAACTGTTCGTATACGGTTGCAATACAATCGTCACAAATTTTTTTTGGTATCAAAAACGTAACAATTTTGCAACGTATTGAAACCGTAACAAGTCCGACACAAGTCGTGACAATATATGTAAGTGACAAAACAGCCACAATTAGCAACTAATAATCATGTCACAAAACCGTCATTTTTTGTGACCATTACACCGTCTCATTTTCGTAACTCGTTGTGACGAAACATTGGTCTCTAATCGTCACAACTAAGGACTAATACGTAGTCACTAAACAGTCTAATTTCGCTACTAATTTGCAGTCACAGATATGTTATGTATTGTCACTGAAAATGAGTAACAGCTCCGTCACAACTGAGGACCGATACGTAGTCACTAAACAGTCTAGTTTTGTCACTCAAATTGTCAGGCATTTTGTCACAAATCAGTCTTAATTAGATACTTATATTTTGTCACGTATCCGTCACAATTCTTCACTAAGAAAACATCACAAATCCATCTTAATTAGCTACTAATTTAGATGTAAAAGTTGTAGTGATTACTTTTATTAAATTAGTCACAATTTTACGGAATTATATTCATATCCATATATTTTTTATTTTTATAAATATTCTGTAAATATTAGCTATATTACAACGTACTCTTGATAATTATTTTACCAAAAAAAAAATCATGATTAAAGACAAATTATTGAAATATAAATACTCTCCAAAAAAAATCTGATAAAGACAAATTTGAAAATAAATATTCCATAACATTAAAAAATTGTTTAAACTTGAACATAAATTTAAATGAAAAAAATCATAGCAAGTGAATAAAGCAACTAAAAACCAATAAAATAACACCAAAAACCAAAACCAGAAATAACACCATAAGCCAAACTAGTTTGTGTTGAAGCAGAAAGCCTCCAGAGCTTCAACTCGTTTCTTAAGGTCTTCGTACTCATCATGACTCTTTTGCAATTCAGCTTCAAGCTCTTCCACTCGATGAGTTATTGTTCCCACATCTGCATTACCTAGTGGAGAACCCGTCGAAGACTCTAAAGGCATTAAAACACCTCTTTGGAGTGACCCAAGTCCAAATACACGACTTTGTTTTGATGTTCCAACAATCTACAAAAAAGTCATGTTTACAACTCAGATATTATAACACCAGATTTATAACCACATAAAAGCAATAAAACACAATGTTTAGAACTAAAAAACTAAAATATGTATTTCTGTTTTTGTCGAAAACTAAAATACCATGTATAAAACTCAGACTTTAGGGAAAACAAATTAAAAGTGAAATAAAAGTTTAAGCTCTTACCTTAGAATAGATTTCATTTTTCTCTTCAAGGGTGAGATTGTCTATCGTCAAATCCTCTCCATTAGAATTTTCCATTTCAGACAAGCGTTCTTGAACACATTCATCAAATTTCTCAGCAATTAGTCGAGCTCTTTCATCAACATAAGTTCCATCAGATTTCTGGTGTGTTTTTTTCAGCACAGCAATGAAAGAAGAGTCTTCATTGTTTGCCTCCTATAACATAACATCAAACAAAGTAAGGTAAACTACCAAGTTTTTAAAATGAAATATAAATGTTTTTAAAAGTAAAAGATGCATAAATATTACCAAAACATCCTGAACTTTAGCATAAGAACGTGAGCCTGCTCTGTGTCTGTGTACACCTAAGCCATCACGTCTAAATAGACGAGAAGCGCGTGCTTTCTCACTTTTATCTTTGGCCTTTGATGTTCTCCAATACTCAGACATTACCCTCCAGTAATCAGACAAAATCCAATCAGGTTTTTCTCCATTTGACTTTGCGAGACTAACCATTCCTTTGAGACGGGTAGCGGCAAGTTGATCAAAGTTTTCTTTAACAAGATTTTCAATCGAGGCATCCCACTCAAATTTAGTCTACAAATTATATGATATCAAATTGATAAGTATATAAACGTTATATATATGATATCATTTAACATATGTAAAAAAAAAATACATCAGATTTATATACCATTCAAACTCACCTGAAAGGTTGAAAACCATGCATCTTTATAAAACGGTGGTACTTTTTTCCAGCTATACCATGGTCCTCTAAAACAACCTTCAATGATCTTTCGAACACAAGTTGATACTTCAGTGTTGTTTTTGAACCTGTTGTATATGAAACAAAATTATTTACTTATATTATTAACCTATAAACTGTTACTTACGAAAGTGTATTAAAGAGGAAGAGCATACCATTTAGCTCCATTTTGTCTAGCTGGGTGGAGTACACGAACATCACGTTGTACAGGAACATGTGCAACTTCTTCCCTATTCTAAACTGGTTCATGGTTTGCAACATGTCTTTGGGCACCAGCAGCTTGAGAACCAGAGGGTTGGGTAGTTGGTCCTGTCCCATAAGAACGCCCGCCTGATGTCATTGGTGGTCGAGTCATCTACAATGGGAAAACATAAAATGATCACTTCATGTATCGAAGGTTTGCAGTTACCAAGGATGCTCAGTATACATATCGTATTCGTATCTAAATGACAAGAATACAAAACCAACTTCTCTTTTTAATAGTTAATAAAAGATCGAAAATCCTTCTGACCTTGAATAAAATATAATTGTATTATAGAATCTATTAAGTTTATCTAAGAGCACAGTTCTAAAGAACTTTAAATAATTAAATCCAAAGATTGTACTATTGTTTAAAGAATTGGTGAGCACACGATTCAAAGCAAACATTGATAACGAGTTCTAATCTTTCAACCTATACGAGTTTGATGATATATTACAAACAAGAAACCCATAAACAATAAGAATTAACGGTGAGGGAAAAAAACCTTGGAACACCACTAGAGAGGATTTCTGTGAGAGAGTACTTTAGTGCTATAATTATGACGGCTAGTTGTGCGGTTACTTATATATTAAGGAGAACCGTAGGGTTTTTGACGGCTTAATAGAATATTTAATCAATAAATAAGCCTAATTATTTAACGGAGATTTTGGCAAATTTTTATGGCGGTATCTTATACTTTCAGAATGCCGCTTCTAATGATCGAAAGTTCCTAAATTAACTTCGGTATGTAGATTTGTAATAAAATACTAGAATTTGACCATCGCGCCTGCGCGGATGTATATTTTGAAAAATACGTTGATATTTGTTTTTCATGTAATTATTAAGGTTTGGCAAAATGAATCCGAAGAACAGAACCGATACTGATCCGAAAATATAGTACCAAATCCGAACATAAATTGATTAAATATTCAAATTATTCAAAATTTTGTTATTTAGAGAACCGAATCTGATCCGAACCGAAGTATTCGGGTACCCAAATTTATCTAAAAATAGATTTATGTACATATATATATTAATTATTTTTAAAATCTATTTTTAGATTTAACGTATATAAAACATCAAGAATGATACTTTTAAATTGGTTTAAATACTTGAAAATATATATAGATAGTCAAAAGTAAATATCTGAAACAGATAAAGTATACTCAAATCACCAAAAATACTTAAAATAATTATTGATTTTGTATCCAAAATTTTAAATCAAGCCAATTGATATGTTAAGCTTAGGTATTTTGATATATGTTATTCAAATTTATAGGTAATATATTATTTTATTTATAGATTTTGAGAAATTTAAAATGTATAATGATTTAAGACTTTAAAAATAATTTAAATGGGTTATCCAAACCCGAACCAAACCCGCAAAGATCCGAATCGAACTCAAATCAAAATTTAGAAACATCCTAATAGGGCTGAAATCTTTGACCCCGAAAACCCGAAACGTAAACCGATCAGAACCAAACCCGTATGGGTACCCGAAAGGCCGAAAGCCCATCCCTAGTCATTATTATATATTGTATATTGTCATCATATAATTAATCGTATTTTATACATACTATCATATAAGTAATCATATAATTAATAGTATTTTATATGTACCATCATATAAATAATTACATATATCATATTTTTAAAACTTAATATGAAATATAAAAACCATAATTTGAGTTGGTATTTCAAATTGGCTTTGTATTGTATTTTTCTTATATATATTGACAACATTTTTTTATAATGTTTATTGAAAAATAGTTTAGTAAAAATTCATTTTTGAATATATGTATATTTTTGAATCAATTTTTGATATAAATCAACTTTAAATTATTATTTTGATTTGAAATATGTATATAAAGTTTAAATTTTGTTTTATGGTTAGTTTAGAAAAAAAAAAGTTTTAGGCTTGCCATTCTCCTATTATATAGATGACTCCACACAGATTTTTCTTCTAATAATCTTCCATTGTCACACTTATAACATGGACAAAAAAGCTTGCCATTCTCGAGAAATAGAGGTTGATTCTTTGCAAATTCCATAAAACCCTCTAAACCTTGACAAAAAGTTTCTGAAACTTGATTAGTGGAGCCATCGATTCTTTCATACATCCACTTTCTTGCAATTTTAATATCATTATTCAGTGACATTATATACTACAGCAGAGAGCTTCTTTTTCCTTCTCCTCGAGGGTAGATGGCTTGAGAATCAAATTGGACTCTTTTCTGTTTTCAAAGGTCTTATACGTATGCTATGTATAAAGAGATTAGGATTCTAATTAATAATATAAAAAGGAAATAATAAAGTATAGTCCATATTAGCTAAGGACTATAGTCCTTATAAATAGTTATGCACTGAATAAAAAAAAAAGTAACATTGACATATGTTTGTAAAAGAATTTCTCTCAATTTTTAAATATTGTTATGCAACTTTTTTTATAGACTCAAAGGTTTGTCACAAATCGTGAAAAAGTAAACATGAGATATTTGGTTTTAATTACCTACAAAATTATTACATCATTTATGTAAAAGTTTGCAACAATAGATATATCTTTCTTCGGTGTTAGTTAATGACTAAAGGTGAGTCACACTTACGTACCAAATAGAGACGTATCTTTTCGTCACCGTTTTGTATCCAATTTGTGATGATATGTGTAGTCACAATACCGTCACAACCGTTACGTTTATTACTATGGTAACAATTACGTCTGTAGTTGTGACTAAATATAGCAACGACTTACATCGTCATAATATAGTGACGAAACAACTACAAAATTAAGACGAAAAAACACAGTCACAACTACGTATTAAAAACGTCACTAAATTGTGACCGAGACAGTTCGTGTCAAGATGTAGTCACAATATATCCTTTTTTTTGTAGTGATCCTCTCCTTTCCAGCCTCATACAGGCTGTCAAAGTACCCCCTTATCCCTTCCTTATCCTCTTCCAACGTCCTTCTTAGGATAAGAAAGGATTAACATCAGTTATACTCCAATTTAACCCATCCAGGTAACTTCTCTTCCTTTCACTTAGTTACCACAGTAACACTAAAGTTACTGTGGTAAATCCCAAACTTACTGACTGCCCCAGTACTGTTTCTCTATCAATGTATCCACTCCTCATCACCTCATCTCAACACTCCCCCTCAAGCTTGACCATGTGGAACAAGTCAAGCTTGGAAACCATGAAGACCTCCCTCATTAAAAACCTCACCAAAGAAAACCCATTGGGATAAAACTTTGATGAGGGAAAAAGAGTGGAGACTCCATGGTTAAGGGGCTCAGCTCCTGGGAGTAAGATCAATGAGTCCAAGCCTGGATAGTATGGACTCCATTGTCTTCAATCTCGCTGCCTTGGTAAACACATCTGCAAGCTGATCTTCGCTTCTTGTATAACATGGCAGAATCACTCCTAAGATTATCATCTGCCTCACCTTATGACAATCCACCTCTATGTGCTTTGTTCTCTCATGAAACACTGAGTTAGAGGCAATGTGGATAGCTGCTTGATTGTCACAATGCATAGTCATAGGAGTACTCTGCTCAATCTCTAGATGCTTCAAGATCCCCTTGATCCACACCAACTCATTTGTCAGCTTCAACATGGCTCTATACTCAGCTTCAGCACTTGAACAGGAGATAACCTTCTGCTTCTTACTCTTCCAAGTTACCAAGTTCCCTCCAATGAATGTACAATACCCAGTAGTTGATCTCCTGTCCACTCTATCTCCTGCCCAATCAGCATCACAATAACCAACACTTCTGTACTGCCATTGCAGCCCATCCAAACTCCTTGTCCAGCCGTCCCACTTAAATACCTCAGTATCCTATCAACCATCTTCCAATGATGGACCTTTGGCGCCTGCATATGTTGACTCACTTGATTCACAGCGAAGCATATATCTGGCCTAGTAATTGTCAAGTAGATCAGCTTGCCAACCATCTTCCTGTATAGCTTAGGATCCTCAAACAGCTGCTTCTCTTCAACCTCCCCACACGCAGAACCTTAATCCCTCCTCGAGGGGGGTGTCTTAGCTATCTTTCCTCCAAGCACATCAGTCTCCTTCAAATATCCATAGTATACTTCCTTGAGACATAAACAAACCCTCCTTGATCTGCATATCTCAATGCCAGAAAATACTTATCTCTCCCAAATCCTGATGTCAAACACAGATTTGAGAGAACTCCTTAGTAGCTTTCTTGAATCCCTGCCTATCACTCCCTGTGATAATCAAATCATCCACATAACTAGAATCACAATGATCCCTGAAGTCCTGAAGGTGAAGAGAGTGTGATTAATTCAGACTTCCTAAAGCCTCTCCCATTGAGTGTTGTACTCAGCTTCCTTTACCAAGCTCTTGTTGAGATGAGGAAGCCATTATGTGAAAGAAAAGAGGAGTTGGGCAAGTAATGTGCAAGGGAAGAACGGTACGGCCTAAGTACGGACGGTACGGATCACCTCGACCATGAGAGCTTGAAAGACCTTTAAAGTCAGTTTAAAGGTTGTGCAAAGTAAGGGCATGGTGTGTACGGATAGGGCATGACCGTACATCTGAGGAAACGTGAAAGAGAAGGAAGATGGACGAGCAGTGCCTTCATTAGACACCGAAGGTTTGGAACGGATCAGACCGTTTATGGATAAGGTTGGGACGCGCCTTATCCATCCAGCTCTTGGACAGGCTGTAAAGCCAGAAGCATGTGTGCCCTCCTGTCCGTTCATTTCAAAAGGAGACACTCCATTCAGCCTTGACTTCACATGCTTAGACTAGTGCCATTTCCCTTTGCGCAAAAGCCCTAATGACTCTCCTATAAATGTTGTAACCTCATCCATAATAAAGATTAGACAGTTCAGATTATTCTTAGCCTCCATGGCTTTTCTCTTAGTCTCTTGATCTCAGATTCTACTCTAAATCATCTCTAATACTTCTCTAATCTCTCCTAAACTCTCAGATTACTCTTTATACTCTAAAACTTATATGGTATCAGAGCCAGGTTCTTGAGAATCTGAGTTCTTTGCGTGGGCTAAAGACTAAAGCTTTGAAGGTTCCGTGGAGTCTCTAGCCTCAAGTCTTCCTTGGTTACGTTGTGGTTACAAGATTGAAGCTTTTGCGTGTGTGTTGTGAGTTCTTGACGTGTTGGTGCAGTCTAGTCTCAAGTTCAAAGTCTTCTACAAGTAGTTCAAGAACAAGCTGTTGAAGATGGATGGAGGGATAAGCATGCACATGAAGGTGGCAGTTACTTTCGGGGAGTAACTACTTGGTGTGGTCTCGGATGGTGAGAACCACAGTGGGAAGTAAGGTTTGTGGAAGCATCTCACGGATGGTGAAGCTCCACAGCTCATTACTCAGGGAGAAGACTCGGAAGAGGTCTCAAATGAAACGGCCGTAGAGAAGTGGCAGCGAGAAGACATGCTTGTGATGTCAGTTCTTCATGCCTCTCTAGAGCCGGCGATCCTAGAGGCTTACAGCTATTGTGAGTCAGCTAAGGAACTATGGGACACCTTGAAGAAGGTGTATGGGAATGCTTCAAACCTTCACCGAGTGTTTGAAGTAAAGAAAGCCATAAACGGCTTGGTACAAGATGACATGGAATTCACCAAACATTTGGGGAGGTTCCGGTCCTTATGGTCAGAGCTGGAGATGCTGAGGCCAAGCACAACCGATCCAGAGCTGCTTAATGAGAGGAGGGAGCAGGATAAGGTCTTTGGACTATTGCTTACCTTGAATCCGGCTTACAACTCACTGATTAAACACATGTTGAGAGCGGATAAGCTACCAGACCTTGAGGAGGTGTGCTCTCAAATTCAGAAGGAGCAGGGGTCTATTGGATTGTTTGGAAGCAAAGGAGAGATGTCACTTGCAAATAAGGCTGCGCAAGTCAACTCTGATGAAGCTCCTCAAGCAAACAAGGCCGGTTACAACAAGTTTGAAGACAGGAAGTTCAATGGGAGCTGTGATCATTGCAAGAAGCATGGCCATAAGAAGAGCCAGTGCTGGATACTCCACCCCCATCTGAAGCCAGCCAAGTTCTTGAAGGAGAGGGATGCCAGGGCAAATGTGAGTGAAGGATCAAGCGGTGCTGGTACCTCAGGAAAGAGCAAATGAATGATGAAGAAGGGAGAGTGATGGCAGGTCCTTGGTGGCGTATGCAGGCAATCCAAATCACCGAGGAGGAGGAGGGGAGCAAGACTACATTAGGAGATCAGACATTGACTCCCTCATCAAGATGCTTAAGGAAAACGGTAACACTTATGGTTATTCCTTTGGTGCATCAATGATAGTTAAGAATGATGATAATAGTCTTGAGAAACATGGAATTGCCAAACCGGATCATGTATATGCTAGTCTTGCTAGGACTGATCACTCTCTCAAGTCATCTAGTACACTTTGTCTTATGGCTAATGACATGACTAAACCATTTAGTAGTTGATTCTGGTGCATCTCATCATATGATTAGTGACACTAGTTTGATTAAAGATATTGAACCTGCTAATGGACATGTGATGATTGCAAATGGAGATAAAATCCTATTAGAGGAATAGGAAACTTAAAACTATTTAATAAACATACTAGAGCATTCTACATGCCAGAATTCACATCAAACTTACTATCAGTAAAGAAGTGTACTACTGATCTTCATTGCAATGTTATCTTTAGTCCTAATGATGTGAAGTTTCAGGATATTGAGAGCAGCCAGTTGATTGGAAAAGGAGTTACTAAAGGGGATCTTTACATGCTTGAAGAATTAGCTCCTGTTTCTGAATCAAGCTGTTTATTTACTACTTCAAGTTTGAATAAGAATGCTTTGTGGCATGCTAGACTAGGACATCCTCATAGTAGAGCCTTGAATTTGATGTTGCCAGGTGTTAATTTTGAGAATAAAGACTGTGAAGCTTGCATTTTAGGCAAACATTGTAAAACTGTGTTTCAAAGGTCATCTACTGTTTATGAAAAATGCTTTGATTTGATTCATTCTGATGTATGGACTGCACTTGCTTATCTAGGGAGAATCATAAGTATTTTGTCACATTCATTGATGAAAAATCCAATACACCTGGTTAACCTTAATCCCATCTAAAGATAGAGTTCTTGATGCATTTAAAAACTTTCAAGCTTATGTGACTAACCATTATCATGCTAAGATTAAAATTTTTAGATCAGATAATGGAGGAGAATACACTAGCCATGCATTCAAGTATCATCTAGCTCATCATGGGATTCTTCATCAAACAAGCTGCCCTTACACACCTCAACAGAATGGTGTGGCTGAGAGGAAGAATCGACATCTCATGGAGACTGCTCGGTCATTAATGTTTCAAGCAAATGTTCCCAAAAGGTTTTGGAGTGATGCTGTGGCCACTGCTTGCTACCTGATCAACCGGACACCTACAAAGATCCTTGAAGATCAGGCACCATTTGAGGTCTTGAATAAACACAAGCCGTCGTAGTAGAACACTTGAGAGTCTTTGGGTGTTTGTGCTATGTGTTGATTCCGGGACAGATGAGGAGCAAGTTGGAAGCAAGGAGTACAAAGGCTGTATTCATAGGCTACTCTACAACACAGAAGGGATACAAATGCTATGATCCAGAAGGAAGAAGAGTTCTAGTATCACGGGATGTGAAGTTTGTAGAAGAAAGAGGATACTATGAAGAAAAGAACCAAGAAGACTTGAAAGATCTAACCTCAGATAAGGCTGGGGTGTTAAGGATTATCCTAGAGGGGCTAGGAATCAAGATGTCCCAGGATCAGAACTCTGGTCAAAGGGAACAACATGGAGACTCTCACCATGATCGTGAGGGGGGAAATGAGCCTGAAGTTCAAGAAAGTGGCCAAGAAGGAGCCGGCTTGAATGAGGAAGGGTTGGAGACAAGTTTAGGCCAAGATGGAGCCGGCTTGAATCAGGAACAAAGGGAGATAAGTTCAGGCTCTCACAATCAAGGTGAGCAGGAACAAAGAGAAGTAGAAGCATCAGTTGAGGATGTAGAAGAAGAAGAAGAACAATGGATGTTCAAGAGCAAGCCGTGAGAGTTCAACAACCAGAATTGAGGAGAAGCACAAGAGTGAGGAAGGATCCTTCCTCTTGGGTAAACACGAGAGTGTACTACAATGCCCAAACAGTGGAGCATCCTTCTCAAGCTGTGTGCTCCTTTGCTCAATATCCTAAAGCACATTAAGCATTTATGGTAAATCTGGATGAGGGTTATATCCCAAGAAGCTATGAAGAGGCAATACAAGACAAGGAGTGGAAGGAATCAGTTGGAGCTGAGGCAGGAGCTATGATCAAGAATGATACATGGTATGAGAGTGAGTTACCTAAAGGGAAGAAGGCTGTGACTAGTAGATGGATATTCACAATCAAGTATAAGGCTGATGGTCAAGTTGAGAGGAAGAAGTCAAGACTGGTTGCAAGAGGCTTTACTCAAACATATGGAGAAGATTACATTGAGACCTTTGCACCAGTGGCTAAGCTACACACAATCCGGATTGTATTAAGCTTGGCTGTGAATCTTGGATGGGGCTTATGGCAAATGGATGTGAAGAATGCATTTCTACAAGGAGAGCTTGAGGATGAAGTGTATATGCATCCACCTCCGGGCTTGGAACACTTAGTAAAGAAAGGGAATGTGTTGAGAAGAAAGCTATCTATGGGCTGAAGCAATCACCAAGAGCTTGGTATAACAAGCTGAGCACTACTCTTAATGGCCGAGGCTTCAAGAAGTCTGAGCTAGATCACACTCTCTTCACTCTAAGTACTCCCTCAGGTATGATTGCACTTCTTGTGTATGTTGATGATATCATTATCACAGGGAGTGATAAGAAAGGTATCATAGCAACCAAGGAGTTCCTTAAATCCAAGTTTGAGATTAAAGACTTGGGAGAAATGAAATACTTTCTTGGAATTGAGATATGTAGATCCAAGGAGGGTTTGTTCATGTCCCAAAGAAAGTATACACTTGATCTTTTGAAAGGTGCAGGTGCTTATGGAGGCAAGACAGCAAGGATGCCTATGGAGGATGGCTACAAAGTCCCACGAGAGGGGGAGATTGAAGACAGCAAACCTTATCAGGATCCTAAACTCTATAGAAAACTAGTTGGCAAATTGATTTATCTTACCATAACTAGGCCTGACATTTGTTTTGCTGTGAATCAGGTGAGTCAACACATGCAAGTGCCTAAGGAGCATCATTGACGGATGGTGGAGAGGATCTTGATGTATCTCAATGGCTCACCTGATCAAGGAGTATGGATGGGCTGCAATGGAAGCACAGAAGTTGTTGGATACTGTGATGCTGATTGGGCTGGTGATAGAGCTGACAGGAGATCAACAACCGGCTATTGCACATTCATTGGAGGCAACTTGGTGACTTGGAAGAGCAAGAAGCAAAAGGTGGTGTCTTGCTCAAGTGCAGAAGCTGAGTATAGAGCCATGCTGAAGCTTACAAACGAGCTAGTATGGATCAAGGGCATCTTGAAGCATTTGGGGATTGATCAAGCCACGCCAATGACCATGCATTGTGATAACCAAGCCGCGATCCACATAGCCTCCAACTCGGTGTTCCATGAAAGAACCAAGCACATTGAGGTTGATTGTCACAAGGTGAGGCAGATGATTGTCCTAGGAGTCATCTTGCCATGCTACACTAGGAGTGAAGATCAGTTGGCTGATGTGTTCACGAAGGCAGCAAGACAGAAGACTATGGAGTCCATTCATATCAGATTGGGACTCATAGATCTTGGGAAGAGAAGGAGCTAATCCCCTAAGTCATGAGGTCTTTACTCTTTTTCCCTCATCAAGGTTTTGTCCCAATGGGTTTTCCTTGGTGAGGTTTTTAATGAGGAAGATCTCATGGCTGTCCAAGCTTAGGCTTTCACAAAGCCAAGCTTGAGGGGGAATGTTGAGATGAGGAAGCCATTATGTGAAAGAAAAGAGGAGTTGGGCAAGTAATGTGCAAGGGAAGAACGGTACGGCCTAAGTACGGACGGTACGGATCACCTCGACCATGAGAGCTTGAATGACCTTTAAAGTCAGTTTAAAGGTTGTGCAAAGTTAGGGCATGGTGTGTACGGATAGGGCATGACCATACATCTGAGGAAACGTGAAAGAGAAGGAAGATGGACGAGCAGTGCCTTCATTAGACACGGAAGGTTTGGAACGGATCAGACCGTTTATGGATAAGGTTGGGACGCGCCTTATCCATCCAGCTCTTGGACAGGCTGTAAAGCCAGAAGCATGTGTGCCCTCCTGTCCGTTCATTTCAAAAGGAGACACTCCATTCAGCCTTGACTTCACATGCTTAGACTAGTGCCATTTCCCTTTGCGCAAAAGCCCTAATGACTCTCCTATAAATGTTGTAACCTCATCCATAATAAAGATTAGACAGTTCAGATTATTCTTAGCCTCCATGGCTTTTCTCTTAGTCTCTTGATCTCAGATTCTACTCTAAATCATCTCTAATACTTCTCTAATCTCTCCTAAACTCTCAGATTACTCTTATACTCTAAAACTTATAGCTCTAGGTGATTGTTTCAGCCCATATATTTGCCTTCTTCAATCTCAAAACATTCTCTGGCTTTACTAGATGCTCAAGACCAGGAGGAGGAAGCATGTATACCTCATCTTCTAGCTCACCTTGTAAGAAAGCATTCTTCACATCCATCTGCCACAAATCCCACTCCAAGTTTGTTGCAATGGACAACACAATCCAAACTGTATGTAGCTTAGCTACTGGTGCAAAGGTATCAATGTAATCCTCTCCATAGGTCTGTGTAAATCCTCTTGCAACCAATCTGGTCTTCTTCCTATCAATCTGTCCATTTGCTAGATACTTGATTGTGAAGATCCATCTACTAGATACAGCCCTCTTTCCCCTTAGGCAGCTCACTCTCATACCATGTATCATTTTTGATCACAGCACCTGCTTCAGCTCCCATTGATTCTTTCCATTCCTTGTCTAACATAGCTTCTTCATAAGTCCTTGGTACATAACTCTCATCCAGACTAATCATAAAGGCATAATGCTCCTCTGGAAACTCAGCAAAGGAACACACGCTTGAGAAGGATGCTCCACAGCCTGGGCATTGTAGTACACTCTCGTGTTTACCCAGTTGGAAGGATCCCTCTTTATCCTTGTGCTCCTCCTCAAAGCTTGAACCTGATCTTTACTTTGCACACTAGCCGACTCCACTTGCTCTTCTTCTGAACTGGCCAGTCTGAGTTGTTCTTCTACACTAGACTGAACCTCATCCACTTCTCCACTAGACTGAACCTCATTGTTCTCAACTTCTTGTGATATATCTTGATCATGAAGACCTGAATCCTCTTGGTTTTTGCTCTTGCTCACCAGATTCAGTTCCCATTCCCCCTCTCATGATCAAGAGGAGTTGTTCTTCCAGCTCCACCACTCTGATTGGAAGACTCTCTCCTTTCGGTTTCCTGATCCTGGGATAATCCTATCCCAAGCTTCTCTAACAACACTCTCAGTATTGTTGCCTTATCAGATGGAGCTTGAGACAAATCCTTCAGATTTTCCCACTCCTTTTCTTCATAATAACCTTTTGTTTCAACAAACTTCACTTCTCTAGATACCATCACTCTCCTTGCTTCAGGATCATAGCACTTGTACCCCTTCTGAGTGATAGAGTAACCAATGAACATAGCCTTAGTACTCTTTGCCTCCAGCTTGTTTCTCTGCTCTCCTGGAACCATGACATAGCACACACACCCAAAGACACGTAGTGTTGAACTGAAGAGAAGATAGAGCTTGACTATAATAGGGCAAGCTCTAGAAGATGTCCAGAAGAGTTCAGTCAAGCCTCAGAAGTGTTCTGAAGAGGTTATCTTGTGAAGTTAAGTCTAGGAAAGACTTAGACTGATCATGTGAAGAGTTTGGAGGAGTTAGAGAGAAGATGGCCTAAGGTGCAAAGATAGGGCGTCAGTACGAACCAGTACGGACAGTACGGCCTTGTTCGGCCATGGGTGAACCAAGAAGAGGAATGGATTGACTTAGGAAGAAGAATGGGTGATGTGCATACTTAGGGCGAGTGTACGGACCGGCCAGGCCGTACATCGACCGTACAACACCCGGGACTTGTCCATTCATCCGGTTCAGCCAAAAGAAGAATGTGCAAGGATAGGGCGCTACTTGTCTGATCTCTTATGACCGTTGGAGACTTAAGGAGAGGAAAGGGAATATTCCTTATGAGCTGGGTGGTCCAAAGAGAAAGGCTGGAAAGTAAAAGTGGCTTTACCTTTACAGCCTTATCTCCACACTGTCTCATCTTGGCCATTGATTCAAAATGAGCCAATCTCTCTCCTCCATTCAAATCAGGCGTGCCTCCCTTGCCAGCTTGCACCAGAACATCCAAGACCAGCCTTCTCTCATCCTAGCCATCCATTCTATCTTTTAATTACAGCCTTAGGATATAGGTTTATGATCTGAGTGATGTAAAGGCATATATAAGCCATTTGTATGCATTTTGTAAACTCCGAGTGAGTAAGGGGGTTTCCCTTCTCCTTCTCTAATCTGAAACACTTATTCTCTCAGTCTCTTTAGTCTCTTAATCTCTCTGTTCTTAAGTCTCTCATACACTCATATACACTCTCACAAATCTCTCTTCCTAAATCACCTAGAACAAGCTCTAATCATTCTTCATTGAAGCTTATACACACACATACTACCAGAGTAGAGATCTCTTTAAAAATCATATGGTATCAGAGCCAGGTTCATCAGAACCTGAGCTGTAGCTTCCGCACAACACAAGCTCTACCCTCAGCTCAAATCCAACCCTTGAAGACATTCCCATCCGAGTTCAGTTTCTCCTTGAGAAGAAGACTGAAGCTGGCGTGTCTCTCATCCTTTCTCCTGCCTATGCTGATGGAGAGACTCATTGGAAGCAGAAGTGTATGGAGAGGACTCACGAACCTCATCCAAGGTACCTCCTCCAAGAGCTTTCTTCATCTGGTTCATCATGAAAGTTGTCAAGATGATGGCACCTAGAAGACTTGAAGAAAGGAGGAGTCTTTGAGGTGGAGAAACAAGAAGGTGGCCATGAACTGAAGGAGTAGGAGGTGGGTGACTATCCAGACTCTCAGATTCAACAAAAGCCATGGCTAGTCCCCTTGGAGGTTTAAGGAACCAACCTGGTTCCTTGTGTAAGCGATTTCTAAAACCTTCTTGATAATGAGCTTGTGTTGTTGACTGGTTATAATGTGTGGTGTGATTGAAAACCTGTGGATTGTTAAAGATTGATAAATTAAAATGTTTAGAATCTGTCCCAGGATACTTTAAGAGCTTTGTTTGGTGACTGAATGTGCTTAATATGCTTAGCTCTAGGTCATAGTGATGCTTGTTGTGATTAATTGAATCCGCTTGCATACATGGATTGAAACTGAATTGAAAGCTGTTGCATATAGTCTTGTGGCTGTCTTACATTGAAGAATTAGATTCATGTCTAAGTGCTGAGTAAAGAAGCTCTTAAGAGTGCCTAAGTAACTTGTCTTGAATCTGCTAGGATCTTGCTTGTACTTAGAGAGTTAGCTTGCAAAGAATAGAACTTGATAATGCCTTGTGTCTATCTGTTGCATTGCTTGTAATAAGTGAGAATCAAACTTGATAATTTATTAATCAAGATTTGAATTCAATACGATTGAAAATGGTTAAATGCTTAATGTCAGTTCTAAATTAACTTGTCTTGTTAAGATGATAGATTATATTATCTAATCATGCTTGCTTTCATGAGTTAGAAACTGATTAAGATTAATGCATACTGCCTTGTTGCTGCCTTGTATTGTTGCATTTAGATTAAAGTCTAAGTTGCATATTAAGGAGTGTTTAAAATTGCCTAAATACTTTGACTTGAATCTGATAAGGTCTTGCTTAGTATTTAGAGAATGGTTGCTTGCATAGATAAGAACTTGACATTGTCTTGATTCTATCTAATGTTATAAAGCTTGAGACATTGGTGATCAAACTTGATGAAGTCAAGGATTGATCCCAATGCAATTGTGTCTTATCTTTGCTAGAGTTTGAGTGATGTTTCAGGTTCACAAAAGGTGTTCCTAGCTCATCATCAAATCCGAGTTGAAAGAGAAAGAATGATGCCCATTGTGTGTACAATGGAGAGGTGTTACAAGAAGGGAGAAGCACAGATGGTTGTAAAACTCACTTAAGCTCACTGGTGTTTTTTCTCTTACCATTGCAAGTACCTAAAGAAGAAGCCAACCGGGTCTAGGCAGTGGCGTGCCTATTCAAGAGGGTGCTCAAACTAAGACAGAGCACTCTTGGCTGTGTGAAGAAGAAGGCTACTCTATCAAGGCGGCTTCTATTGTGAGGTGATTGAAGAAGTAGCTGAAGCATCCACAAGCATTCCATCATGGTGGTGAATTCAGAAGGGTGATTGCAATAAGAGAAGAAGAAGAAGTGAGGATTCAAGTGGCAACTTTAAGAACCACTCCTCATCATCTTAAACAAGGGAGTAAACCTAGTCTCATCTATTTTAATATGTCTTGATAGGTCTATCTCTTGATTATACTCTGTGCTTTCCCTAATTCCATTAAGAGTTTATAGCTTCGAGTAGAATGTCTAGGCTAATTGCACTGAAAATGTTTTGCTGCTGCATTGCCTTATTGATATTAAGTAATGTCTAGAGTCCCAGAATCTCATGTTCTGTTTATTGCATTGTCATGTGTGTTGCCATAACTTGAATCATCATGAATGTGTTGTAGAATTGAGTAGAATGTCTCTGCTGCTTGCATCATGTTGATAAATTGCTTTGCATACATAAGCATGACTCATACTGTCTAAAATTCAATCCTATTGTTATCTGATGCTATTGCCTATGTTTAATCAGTCAATGAAAGTCTTGCATAAATTAGAAATTGTCTAAGTTGCTTGCATCATTGGTTTTGATTGAAACTGTTGTGCACAGCTTTAATATTGCTCATGGATTGAACATGTTGCATTCATATAGCTAATGCTTTAAGATTGTGCATTCATGTAGTAATGCATTTAAAAATGAGCCTAAATTACAAATGTACTGATGTAAGCTTTGCATTTAGAGAACTTAAGTATAGAACTTGCATTGTCATTGTTAGAAATTGAAATCTTCTTGTCTTGACTCAGTCCAGTTCTGATTGTTGCTATGCCATAGTTAAATCCATCAGTGATGTCTTATAAGCATTTAGAAGTATGTCTAAGCTACTTGAATCATTGGCTGTGATAAAACTAGTGAGCATAAGCATAAATTGAGTCACCCTTGTCGCCTTGATTGCATAAGTATCATCTAGACTTGTGTTCCATTTGGATTGAATCTGTTTCATTCATATAGTTAGCGTGTAACCTAATGCATTCATCTATTGTTGCATTTAAAAAAAAAAAAAAAAACTGAATTGATTGTCTTTGCTTGATTGTCTTGATTGTCTAGCTTGTTTCATGTATCATATATTATTGTGGCATTGGTGATCAAACAGGATGGATAATCTTGGTTTGATCCCAATGGGATGATCTGATCTTGCATTGAGTTGTGGTGGTGTTAGGTACACAAGGAATGTGATACATGTAACTCGCCAACAACAAAGAATGTAAAGACAAAGGTCTTGTGCCATTGCATATCATCACTAGGATATGTTAGTCCATAATCTACAGGAAGTGTAGTGTGATTGAGTATGCAATGAGAGATGGCCATTGCATAATACCATTGGACATATCTAGTCCTTAGTCTACAGGAAGTGTAGCATGGGTCATTATGCAATGAGAGGTGTGTCTTGTGAGACTCTCTATGGTGATTCAAACACCCTAGTTCCTGGTTAAGGAAGAGAGTAAACTCACAAGAAGAAAGCTATTATGAAAGATGATAGTTATTATAGTTATTAGACCATGGAGATGCATAGGATCATCACAAGCATAGCTCCTTCTAGTCTCGGTTCTAAGCTTGAGGGGGAGTCTTAATGCATATGATCCATGGTCAGTAACAAGTCTTTGCAAAGGCTTCTACAAAGGATCATCAACCGGGCCAAGTCAGTGGCGTGTCTAGGCAAGAGGCTGTTCAGAGCAGTCTTGGCGAGTGAGGAAGAGGGCTCTCCATCAATGCGGCTTCAATGAGAGGTGATTGAGGAGAAGCTGATGAATCCATTCTGCCTTTCCAAGAAGTTGATGACGCCATGAAGATGGTGCATTGGCCGAGTTAGGAAACTCACAAAAACACAAGGGAAGTTCCCTTAGACTTTTAAAACTCTTTGAAAAGATATTGAAAATGTTTGTGATTGAATTGTGAGATTGTGTGCATCAATTGGGATGCAGGATATTCATTTTCTTGGTGTTGATAGGTACTGATGTACCTTTGGGATAATGTATTAGGTACCATTGCTTGAGCCTCGCTAAAGATGTTCCTGGTCATTTCCTAGCTTCTCTAAGGTGGCTGTGAAGTCTGTTGAGAAGGGGAGATACAAACCAGTTCTATGAAGAGGGCAAGCATATTTTAAAGTCTGGTTCAGCCTCACTGATTCTTAAAGATGATCCGGTCCCATCCTTGCTTTTCTAAGAAGGCTATGAAGCTTGTTGAGAGGGGGAGTCTCAAACCGGTTCCATGAAGAGGTGAAGCTGAGGTGTGAAGTGTGCGCAAAGCTGTGAAGTGTTGCTGCACCTATTAGGCCGTGATCCAGAGCTTCTTGTGTCCAACCACACTGGTTCTAAGGCACAAGAGCTCACTGGCCAATCCCTAGGCTTTGGAGAGCTCTACTCTTTTTCCCTTGCAAGGTTTTGTCCCAATGGGTTTTCCTTGTAAGGTTTTTAATGAGGGAGACTCTTCAGAGTTCCAAGCTTGGCTTAGGATCTCCTAAAGCCAAGCTTGAGGGGGAGTGTTGAACTGAAGAGAAGATAGAGCTTGTACAATAATAGGGCAAGCTCTAGAAGATGTCCAGAAGAGTTCAGTCAAGCCTCAGAAGTGTTCTGAAGAGGTTATTGTTGAAATGAGCTGAGTATAATGTGTGAGAAGGCACAAGGAGTTGAGAGACTGAAAGGGAAAGAAGGTATGAGTCTTTGGGAGAGTTTGTGATCAGCCATAGCCGTACAATCCGTACTGAAGGTACTGGCCGTACAAGCCGTACATATCAAGGGCGATCACAAACATTAACCAAAGGTGAAAGTTAAAATGAGGAGTTAGAGTGGTAAACGGTCTGAGCCTCAGTCTTGGATAAGAATCAGACCGTTGGAAGAAGGATAAGGCTCACCATGACAGCCTATCCCATGCTGGAAAGGTAAAGCAAAAGCAAAGATGCTTTACACATATGAGATCAGCCATTGGATCGATTTAAACCTGATCTTGCTCCTGTATTGACTTCACATGCTTAGCCTTATCCTTAGAGTCTTGGAAACCCTTGTATCCTGTCCTATATATTGTAAACTCTCTCATTAATAAAAGATTACACAGTTTGAGTCATTCTCTCTCTCTTGTTCTTGAGTGTTCATCATGATTCTTCACTAATCTTTTCATAATCCAATCTCATTCTGTTATTCTCTAAATCACTCTAACTCTTTCTATAAGTCTTATATGGTATCAGAGCCAGTTCCTCATAGCCTGGTGTGTTCATTCCGCAAATCTTCAGTTTCAGTTCAGTACAAGATCACGATCTGAGTTATGCAAGACAAGATGGAAGGAAACAAGGTGCTGGCGGTTCCGGTTACATTAAAAGGTGGTGGAAACTACCTGCTTTGGTCACGGCTGGTGAAGACAGTCATTGGGAGCAAGGGTTTATGGGGTCATGTCACAGATGGAGTCCCAAAACCAGTTGCTATAGATGGAGGATCCACGGAGATAGTTGTAGCCGATCAAGAGAAGTGGGCGCAAGAGGACCTAAAGGTGTTGGCCGTGTTGCAAGGGTAACTTGAAGCTTCAATCTTGGAGGCATATAGCTACTGCAAGACCCCAAAGGCGTTGTGGGAGACGCTTCAGAAAGTGTATGGCAACATCTCCAATATGAGCAGGGTGTTTGAAGTAAAGAGAGCTATCAACACACTGATGCAAGAAGAGGAGGAGTTCACTAAACACTTGGAAAAGTTCAGGGCCTTGTGGTCTGAACTAGAGATGTTGAGGCCAAAATACCAATGATGAGGCTACGCTTATGGAGAGGCGTGAGCAAGACCAAGTGTTTGGCTTGTTATTGACACTGAATCCGGTTTACAAGGATGTGATAAAGCATATGCTGAGGTCCCCAAAGCTCCCGTCCTTTGATGATGTGTGTGCACAGCTACAAAAGGAGGATGATTCTCTTGGCCTGTTTGGTGGAAAGGGGGAGATGACCTCGGCGAATCAGGTTGAGACGGTCCAAGCAAACAAGGCGGCGTATAAAGGAGATGAGAGGAAGTTTGGTGGCAACTATGACCACTGCAAGAAGCCAGGGCACAAGAGGAGTCAATGCTGGATCCTCCATCCCCACCTCAAGCCATCCAAGTTTGTTAAGGACCGAGAAGGAAGGGCTCATCTCTCAGCTGAATCAAGTGAGGCCGGATCATCAAGGGGAAGCAATGGTGCTGGTGTGAGAGCTGAGGAGAGTGATGTCAAGGCTATGGCATCTCAGCACACGTCCGGGAAGAGCAGTATGGAGCATGAGATGATCAGACGTTCTGACATTGATGCCCTCATCAAGGCTCTCAAGGACAATGGTAGTTCTCTTACTCATACTCTAGGATACTCATATGCTGCGTGTAGTATACCTAGGAGTCTTGAAAACATAGAAACTGAACTGAAAATCCCTAGAACATCTATTGCTAGAATTGAATCACCAAGTGGATTTGCTGTTCAAAACATGATTAAACCTTTAATTGTGGATTCTGGTGCCTCTCATCATATGATAAGTGACACTAGTCTTATAAAAGATATAGAACCAACTACTGGTCATGTTATGATTGCAAATGGTGATAGGATAGCAATAAAAGGAATAGGAAACCTGAAACTATTTGATAAGGAGTCTAAAGCTTTCTATATGCCTGAATTTACATCTAATCTATTATCTGTCAAGAAATGCACTACTGATTTACATTGCAATGTTATCTTTAGTCCTAATGATGTGAAGTTTCAGGATATTGAGAGTCATAAGTTGATTGGAAAAGGAGTAACCAAAGGAGATCTCTATATGCTTGAAGACATTGCTCCTGTTTCTAATCTTAGTTACTCGTTTCAATCTGTTTCTGCTTTAAAAAATAATGCATTGTGGCATGCTAGACTAGGCCATCCTCATGTTAGAGCTTTGAACTTAATGTTACCAGGTGTTATGTTTAAAAATAATGAATGTGAAGCATGTATATTGGGTAAACATTGTAGAACTGTTTTCCAAAAGTCTAGTACTATTTATGAAAACTGTTTTGATCTTGTGCATTCTGATGTATGGACTGCTCCTTGTTTATCTAGAGAAAGTTATAAGTACTTTGTAACATTCATTGATGAAAAATCTAAATACACCTGGATAACACTCATTAAAACAAAAGATAGTGTGCTTGAAGCATTTAAGAACTTTCAATGCTATGTGACTAACCAATATAATGCCAAGCTTAAGATTTTCAGATCTGATAATGGTGGTGAGTATACAAGCAGATTATTCAAGCAACACTTAGCTCAGCATGGGATTCTTCACCAAACTAGTTGTCCCTATACTCCTCATCAGAATGGTGTGGCAGAAAGGAAGAACCGACATCTTATGGAAGTTGCTCGGTCCATGACGTTTCAAAGCAATGTTCCTAAGAGGTATTGGAGTGATGCAGTCATGTCTGCGTGCTATCTGATTAATAGGATACCAACCAGAGTGTTGCAAGATCAGTCTCCATTTGAAGTTCTTAACAAGATCAAGCCATCCCTAAACCACTTGAGAGTGTTTGGGTGTGTAAGCTATGTGATGGTACCGGGAGAGATGAGAAACAAGCTTGAGCCAGAGAGTATAAGAACTATGTTCATTGGATACTCATCATCTCAGAAGGGATACAAGTGGATTGATCCAAAGACAAGAAGAGTACATGTATCTAGAGAAGTAAAGTTCATGGAGGGTAAGGGATACTATGAAGAGCGGAGCTGGGAGGATTTGAAAGATCTATCTCGGGATTCTGATAAGGCTGCGAGCCTTAGGATCATATTGGAAGGTCTTGGGATCAATCTAACCTAGGATCAAGGAGGACGGAACACATCTAGTTCTCCTGAAGCTGAAGGAACATCCCACTCTAATCATGAGAGGGGGAATGAAACTGAAGAAACAAGCCATCCAGAAGAAGGCTTGAGAGACCCTGATCAGTGTGTGATGATGCAAGATGAAGGGGTTGAGGCAATGGGTGAACCAGAACCTGAAGAAAGTTTACAAGAAGAGGAGACAATGTGCAACAGCAAGAAGAACAACAAGAAGAAACTGAACCAGTCTCAGTCTCATCAAGGGATAATGTCCCGGCTGAAGCACCGCTAAGGAGAAGCACACGGTTGAAGAAGGATGCTTCCAACTGGGTAAAGACGAGAGTGTACTACCATGCCCAGGCTGTGGAGCATCCCTCCCAACCAGTGTGTTCCTTTGCCCATTTCCCATCTGATCATTGCGCCTTCATGACAAGCTTAGATGAGAGCTTTGTGCCAAGATCATATGAAGAGGCTATGATGCATGAGGAATGGAAGGAGTCGGTTGGAGATGAAGCAAATGCAATGATTAAGAATGACACTTGGTTTGAAAGTGAACTCCCAAAGGGGAACAGGGCTGTTACAAGTAGATGGATATTCACCATCAAGTACTTGCCAAATGGACAGATTGATAGGAGAAAGACAAGATTGGTGGCTAGAGGATACACTCAAACATATGGAGAGGACTACATAGATACATTTGCTCCTGTTGCTAAGTTACACACCATCAGGATAGTATTGTCCTTGGCTGTGAATCTTGAGTGGGATTTGTGGCAGATGGATGTGAAGAATGCATTCCTTCAAGGAGAGTTAGAAGATGAAGTCTATATGTATCCTCCACCAGGCTTAGAAGGTCTTGTGAAGCCTGGGAATGTTCTAAGACTAAAGAAGGCTATCTATGGTTTGAAACAATCCCCTAGAGCCTGGTACAACAAACTCAGCACCACTCTAAATGGGCGTGGCTTCAGGAAGTCTGAGTTGGACCACACTCTCTCACTCTTACTACTCCATCATGTATCATCTGTCTACTTGTGTATGTTGATGATATCATCATAACAGGTAGTGATAAGATTGGGATAAGAGAAACAAAAGAGTTTCTCAAATCTGTTTTTGAAATCAAAGACTTGGGAGAAATGAAATACTTCCTTGGGATTGAGATATGTAAATCCAAGGAAGGCCTATTCATGTCTCAAAGAAAGTATGCACTTGATCTTTTGAAAGATGCAGGTGTGCTAGGAGGGAAGATAGCCAAAATGCCCATGGAGGATGGGTATAAGGTTCCACGTGAGGGGGAGCTTGAGGACAGCAAGCTGTTCCATGATCCCAAGCTTTATAGGAAGCCAGTGGGTAAGCTCATATACTTAACAATCACACGTCCTGATATCTGTTTTGCTGTGAATCAGGTAAGCCAACACATGCAAGTACCAAAGGAACATCATTGACGCATGGTGGAGAGGCTCTTGATGTATCTGAATGGATCAGCTGGTCTGGGAGTCTGGTTAGGATGCAACAAGAGTACTGAAGTCGTTGGGTACTGTGATGCTGATTGGGCTGGTGATCGAGCTGATAGGAGATCAACCACAGGCTATTGCACCTTCATTGGAGGAAATCTAGTGACATGGAAGAGCAAGAAGCAGAAGGTGGTATCGTGCTCAAGTGCTGAGGCTGAGTATAGAGCAATGCTGAAGCTCACCAACGAGTTGGTATGGATCAAGGGGATCTTGAAGCATTTGGGAATTGAGCAAGCTACACCTATGACTATGCATTGTGATAACCAAGCCGCCATTCACATAGCCTCCAACTCGGTGTTTCATGAAAGAACCAAGCACATTGAAGTGGATTGTCATAAGGTGAGGCAGATGATAGTTTTGGGAGTGATCTTGCCATGCTATACCAGAAGTGAAGATCAGTTAGCTGATGTCTTCACCAAAGCTGCAAGGCAAAAGACCATGGAGTCCATCCACATCAGGCTAGGGCTCATTGATCTCACAACGAGTGGCTGAGTTCCCTTAACCATGGGCTCTTTACTCTTTTTCCCTCATCAAGGTTTTGTCCCAATGGGTTTTCCTTGGTGAGGTTTTTAATGAGGAAGATCTCATGGTTTCCAAGCTTGATCAATCACCAAGATCAAGCTTGAGGGGGAGTGTTGAAATGAGCTGAGTATAATGTGTGAGAAGGCACAAGGAGTTGAGAGACTGCAAGGGAAAGAAGGTATGAGTCTTTGGGAGAGTTTGTGATCAGCCATAGCCGTACAATCCGTACTGAAGGTACTGGCCGTACAAGCCGTACATATCAAGGGCGATCACAAACATTAACCAAAGGTGAAAGTTAAAATGAGGAGTTAGAGTGGTAAACGGTCTGAGCCTCAGTCTTGGATAAGAATCAGACCGTTGGAAGAAGGATAAGGCTCACCATGACATCCTGTCCCATGCTGGAAAGGTAAAGCAAAAGCAAAGACGCTTTACACATGTGAGATCAGCCATTGGATCGATTTAAACCTGATCTTGCTCCTGTATTGACTTCACATGCTTAGCCTTATCCTTAGAGTCTTGGAAACCCTTGTATCCTGTCCTAAATATTGTAAACTCTCTCATTAATAAAAGATTACACAGTTTGAGTCATTCTCTCTCTCTTGTTCTTGAGTGTTCATCATGATTCTTCACTAATCTTTTCATAATCCAATCTCATTCTCTTATTCTCTAAATCACTCTAACTCTTTCTATAAATCTTATAGTTATCTTGTGAAGTTAAGTCTAGGAAAGACTTAGACTGATCATGTGAAGAGTTTGGAGGAGTTAGAGAGAAGATGGCCCAAGGTGCAAAGATAGGGCGTCAGTACGAACCAGTACGGACAGTACGGCCTTGTACGGCCATGGGTGAACCAAGAAGAGGAATGGATTGACTTAGGAAGAAGAATGGGTGATGTGCATACTTAGGGCGAGTGTACGGACCGGCCAGGCCGTACATCGACCGTACAACACCCGGGACTTGTCCATTCATCCGGTTCAGCCAAAAGAAGAATGTGCAAGGATAGGGCGCTACTTGTCTGATCTCTTATGACCGTTGGAGACTTAAGGAGAGGAAAGGGAATATTCCTTATGAGCTGGGTGGTCCAAAGGGAAAGGCTGGAAAGTAAAAGTGGCTTTACCTTTACAGCCTTATCTCCACACTGTCTCATCTTGGCCATTGATTCAAAATGAGCCAATCTCTCCCCTCCATTCAAATCAGGCGTGCCTCCCTTGCCAGCTTGCACCAGAACATCCAAGACCAGCCTTCTCTCATTCTAGCCATCCATTCTATCTTTTAATTACAGCCTTAGGATATAGGTTTATGATCTGAGTGATGTAAATGCATATATAAGCCATTTGTATGCATTTTGTAAACTCCGAGTGAGTAAGGGGGTTTCCCTTCTCCTTCTCTAATCTGAAACACTTATTCCCTCAGTCTCTTTAGTCTCTTAATCTCTCTGTTCTTAAGTCTCTCATACACTCATATACACTCTCACAAATCTCTCTTCCTAAATCACCTAGAACAAGCTCTAATCATTCTTCATTGAAGCTTATACACACACACATACTACCAGAGTAGAGATCTCTTTAAAAATCATACGTAGATGATCAATGACAGGTTTGCTCTTGTTCAATACCTCAAATGGAGACAGATTCTTCAATATCTTGGTTGGAACCCGGTTGATGAGATAGCAAGCAGTCTGCACAACATTACTCCAAAAACGTTTTGGGACATTTGCATGAAACATCATCGATCTAGCAACCTCCATCAAGTGCCTGTTCTTCCTCTCAGCTACACCATTCTGCTGTGGTGTATAAGGGCAGCTAGTCTGATGCACAATCCCATGCTTGGCTAGATGGCTCTTGAAGGCATTGCTGATGTACTCACCTCCATTATCTGATCTCTGTACCTTCACAGTAGCATTGTATTGATTAGTAACATATGCTTGGAAGTTTATAAAAGCTTCTAGCACCCTATCTTTGGATGGGAGCAAGGTGAGCCATGTATACTTAGACTTCTCATCAATGAATGTCACAAAGTACTTCTGGCTATCCCTAGACACACAAGGGGCTGTCCACACATCCGAGTGAACCAGATCAAAACAATGCTCATAAGTAGTCTCTGATGTTGGGAAAACAGTCCTACAATGCTTTCCTAATATGCATGCTTCACATTCCAAGTGATTAAATGACATATTATGCATGATCAATTCAATTGCACGAGCATGAGGATGTCCCAATCTAGCATGCCAAGTCATACTATCAACCCTATCAACAGCACTACTCAAGCATACAGAATCAAAGGGTTTAGAATTCTTAGCCATTTGAAGATGGTATAGCTGATTCTTGCTGTCTCCTCTGCCAATGACTCTCCAGTCTTCAAATCTTGAAACTCAACTTCATCAGGTCTGAATACTACTTGACAATCAAGATCAATGGTAGCTTTCTTCACAGATAACAGATTTGAAATGAACCGGGGCATGTAGAAGGCAGTCGTGTCCTTCTCAAACAGTTTGAGCTTTCCCACTCCTTCTATTGGGATCATAGCACCATTAGCTATCATAACACTCCCTGTTGCAGCTTTGATCTCACTTATAAGCCTCCTATCACTGATCATATGATGACTTGCTCCAGAATCAATCACAATGGGTTTAGAAGCTCCGGATTGTATAGCATGCTTCTTGCTTGCTGCTAAGGCTTGTACATGTTTCATGAACACTCCCCATTCCTTCCTGGTGATGCGATCATAAGCTCCACTTCCTTTCTCCTGCTCTCTTAGCACCACACTGTCTTCTACTGATTCACCCATGTAGGCTGAGTAAGAACACTCTCCTCTAACCATCTGGTGAACTACATCCTTGATCCCCTTCAACTCCATCATGTGTCTTAAGTCATCCGACTCACACTCCTCTCTCCAAGGTCCTCTCATCATGAACCACACCTTGGAAAGCTTTCTCAACCTTCTCCTTTTACAGCTTGTACCACCTTTCCACTGAGTTGATCCCTTGTTCTTCCCACACGCACCACGCACATGTTGAACAAGCTTACAAATCCCATACACAAGAAGGTTAAATAAAACATCTTGTTCCTGCCTTTCTTGAATCACTTTCGGATCTGATGTGCTTGGCCTCAACACATCTAACTCCGACCATACACATTTCAGCCTTCCCACAAGCTGATACAACTTGCCCTTTCCATGTTTCCAGTCTCGGATCACACCCTTGGCTTCATGAACCTTCAACCTTGCTGTCTGACCTTCTTCAGCAGCTACCTCCTTTAAAGATTCCACCTTTACTCGAATCTCCTCCAAACTTGCTGTCTGATCTTTCTAAGCAGCTGTCAACTTTGAAGGCTCTTCCTTTACATGATTACTCCAAATCCCACAGCTCTCCAAAGCTGTCTTTATCCAGATTGGCCAACCACACTCGTTTTCTCTCTCTTTCTTCTCTTCACATCTTGATCTTGTCTTCTCCACCATGCTTAACTCGTTTGAATCCATCAGAAACTCTCCACAGACTCAAGTCGATCTCAAGCACACAAACAAACACCAAGAACACATCAAGAACACCTCAAGAACACCTCAAGAAACTCAGACTTCATAAACAAGAATCAAACACACTCTCCCTTTGCGCAACCTGGCTCTGATACCATAAACACTTTTGTGTTTGTAGTGTGTTTAATAATTAATCTGAGTGATTTGTATAATGTTTAGGAGATTAAGAGTTCTAGAGAATAAGAACAAGAGAGAGAGACTCAAAACTCCATTAATTAATAACTGATGAGGTTTACAAGTATATATAGAGAGAGCAACAAGGGTTTTCGAAATGTATAAGCATGTGGAGTCAGTGGACAGGCTGGAACTCCTTTTGAATCACTTGGTTGGGCTTTCTCACATGCTTGCACTAGTAAAAAGCATCCTCTCCTTTCCAGCCTCATACAGGCTGTCAAAGTACCCCCTTCTCCCTTCCTTATCCTCTTCCAACGTCCTTCTTAGGATAAGAAAGGATTAGCATCAGTTAGACTCCAATTTAACCCATCCAGGTAACTTCTCTTCCTTTCACTTAGTTACCACAGTAACACTAAAGTTACTGTGGTAAATCCCAAACTTACTGACTGCCCCAATACTCTTTCTCTATCAATATATCCACTCCTCATCACCTCATCTCAACACAGCAGAATGGGGTAGCTGAGAGGAAGAACAGGCACTTGATGGAGGTTGCTAGATCAATGATGTTTCATGCAAATGTCCCAAAACGCTTTTGGAGTGATGCTGTGCAGACTGCTTGCTATCTCATCAACCGGGTTCCAACCAAGATATTGAAGAATCTGTCTCCATTTGAAGTGTTGAATAAGAGCAAACCTGTCATTGATCACCTACGTGTCTTTGGGTGTGTGTGCTATGTCATGGTTCCAGGAGAGCAGAGAAACAAGCTGGAGGCAAAGAGTACTAAGGCTATGTTCATTGGTTACTCTATCACTCAGAAGGGGTACAAGTGCTATGATCCTGAAGCAAGGAGAGTGATGGTATCTAGAGAAGTGAATTTTGTTGAAACAAAAGGTTATTATGAAGAAAAGGAGTGGGAAAATCTGAAGGATTTGTCTCAAGCTCCATCTGATAAGGCAACAATACTGAGAGTGTTGTTGGAGAAGCTTGGGATAGGGTTATCCCAGGATCAGGAACCCGGAAGGAGAGAGCCTTCCAATCAGACTGGTGGAGCTGGAAGAACAACTCCTCTTGATCATGAGAGGGGGAATGGAACTGAATCTGGTGAGCAAGAGCAAAACCAAGAGGATTCAGGTCTTCATGATCAAGATACATCACAAGAAGTTGAGAACAATGTTCAGTCTAGTGGAGAAGTGGATGAGGTTCAGTCTAGTGGAGAAGTGGATGAGGTTCAGTCTAGTGGAGAAGAACAAGTTGGACCGGCCAGTTCAGAAGAAGAGCAAGTGGAGCCGGCTAGTGTGCAAACTGAAGATCAGGTTCAAGCTTTGAGGAGGAGCACAAGGATAAAGAGGGATCCTTCCAACTGGGTAAACACGAGAGTGTACTACAATGCCCAGGCTGCGGAGCATCCTTCTCAAGCCGTGTGTTCCTTTGCTGAGTTTCCAGAGGAGCATTATGCCTTTATGATTAGTCTGGATGAGAGTTATGTACCAAGGACTTGGAAAGAATCAGTGGGAGCTGAAGCAGGTGCTATGATAAAAAATGATACATGGTATGAGAGTGAGCTGCCTAAAGGAAAGAAAGCTGTATCTAGTAGATGGATCTTCACAATCAAGTATCTAGCAAATGTACAGATTGATAGAAAGAAGACCAGATTGGTTGCAAGAGGATTTATATAAGATTTTAGAGAATCAGATTGGGGTGTGTTAAAAACAGCCAAAATGGCAAGATTAGAGCTTGATAGGATGAAGAAGAGGTCTGATGAAACTAGTGTAAGCTCAGATCAGAAACAAGAGAATAAGAGAGATTAGGAGTTTAAATGTATAAGAAAGGGAGAGATTAAGGGATTCTGATCCAAGAACACTTTGTATTATGAAGGAGGAGGGGAAATCCCCCTCTCTCTCTTAGAGAGATACAATCTGTCACAAACAGCTTATTTATAAGCTTTACAAGTTTTTAAAACCAGAACCCTAAATCTAATGGTTCCTAATGACTCTTGAAGGATGGATGGCTGAGATGAGGAGTTGAATCAGTCCCAATCTGCGTGATACATCTTGATTGGTGGAGAGAGAGCTGGCGCCTGATTGGATGAGGAGGCTTGGCTCTGATTGGTGCTTCTAAGGCTCCTCTGAATCTTCCCTTGTATCTGTCCAGATACATAGTCAAGGCTGGTCTTTCCTTTACAGCAACAGCCAGCCTGTCTTGGACCAAAGTAGCCAATCATCACCAAGAGAGCTCCCATTGGTCGCTTGCTTCCATGTTATCCACAAGGCATCTTCTCTTGATGCTCTTTTGATTCCACACGACCAGATCATGCTTATCAGCCCTAAGTATGCACAAAGCCTCCAGGACACGTTCTGATCATGCCCTAACTTTGCACAACTTGGCCCGGACTTTGCACAATCCCAAAACATCACCAATGGTCGAGTTGTGCATACTCGGGTCATCTCGGTCCGTACAAGTCCGTACGGCCTTGCCCTAACATTGCACACTCGCCCATTTGCTCCCAAACACACTTCTAAGTCCCTCCTGGACTTGGCCCTATCTTTGCACATCCAATAGAGCACTTCTGGACACCTTCAGACACTCATAAAGTCTTCATAGACAATCTCCGGAGGTCTTGCCCTATTCTTGCTCAAGACTCAATCTCAACTCAACACTTCACCACTCCATTTCTTTTCTTCAAGTCAACAATTTACACAGACCTATGGAGAGGATTACATTGATACCTTTGCACCAGTAGCTAAGTTGCACACAGTTCGGATTGTGTTGTCCATTGCAACAAACTTGGAGTGGGATTTGTGGCAAATGGATGTGAAGAATGCTTTCCTACAAGGTGAACTTGAAGATGAAGTATACATGAATCCGCCTCCTGGTCTTGAGCATCTAGTAAAGCCAGGGAATGTTTTGAGGTTGAAGAAGGCAATATATGGGCTGAAACAATCACCCAGAGCTTGGTACAGGAAGCTGAGTACAACACTCAATGGGAGAGGCTTTAGGAAGTCTGAATTAGATCACACTCTCTTCACCTTGACAGGACCTTCAGGGATCATTGTGATTCTAGTGTATGTGGATGATTTGATTATCACAGGGAGTGATAAGGCAAGGATTCAAGCTACTAAGGAGTTTCTCAAATCTGTGTTTGACATCAAGGATTTGGGAGAGATGAAGTATTATTTGGGAGAGATGAAGCATTGAGATATGCAGATCAAAGGAGGGTTTGTTTATGTCTCAAAGGAAGTATACTATGGATATGTTGATGGAGACTGATGTGCTTGGAGGTAAGATAGCCAAGACACCCCTAGAGGAGGGATATAAGGTTCTACTTGAGGGGGAGGTGGAAGAGAAGCAGCTGTTTGAGGATCCTAAGCTATACAGGAAGATGGTTGGCAAGCTGATCTACTTGACCATTACTAGGCCAGATAGCCAGATATATGCTTTGCGGTGAATCAAGTGAGTCAACATATGCAGGCACCAAAGGTCCATCATTGGAAGATGGTTGATAGGATACTGAGGTATCTAAGTGGGACAGCTGGACAAGGAGTTTGGATGGGCTGTAATGGCAGTACAGAAATAGTTGGGTATTGTGATGCTGATTGGGCAGGAGATAGAGTTGACAGGAGATCAACTACTGGGTATTGTACATTCATTGGAGGGAACTTGGTTACTTGGAAGAGTAAGAAGCAGAAGGTTATCTCTTGTTCAAGTGCTGAAGCTGAGTATAGAGCCATGTTGAAGCTGACAAACGAGTTGGTGTGGATCAAGGGGATCTTGAAGCATCAAGAGATTGAGCAGACTACTCCAATGACTATGCATTGTGACAATCAAGCAGCTATCCACATTGCCTCCAACTCAGTGTTTCATGAGAGAACAAAGCACATAGAGGTGGATTGTCATAAGGTGAGGCAGATGATTATCTTAGGAGTGATACTGCCATGTTATACAAGAAGTGAAGACCAGCTTGCAGATGTGTTTACTAAGGCAGCGAGATTGAAGACAATGGAGTCCATACTATCAAGGCTTGGACTCATTGATCTTACTCCAAGGAGCTGAGCCCCTTAACCATGGAGTCTCCACTCTTTTTCCCTCATCAAGGTTTTATCCCAATGGGTTTTCCTTGGTGAGGTTTTTAATGAGGGAGGTCTTCATGGTTTCCAAGCTTGACTTGTTCTACATGGTCAAGCTTGAGGGGGAGTGTTGAGAAGAGGTGATACATTGATAGAGGAAGAGTATTGGGGCAGATAGTAACTTTGGAGTTTTACCACAGTAACTTCTGTTTGACTGTGGTAACTAAGTTAAAAGCTTAGGAAGTTACTTTGCATCCCTTTGGAGAGTGGATCACGCCCAAGAGGAAGTCTGGATAAGGAAGGAGTAGTTTGGATAAGGTCTGGTCATAGCTGGAAAGGTAAAGCACCTTTACAGCCTGTCCAAGCATGTGAAGCACCTTTACAGCCTGTCCAAGCATGTGAAGCACCTTTACAGCCTATCCCTTGACTTCACATGCTTATGGATTTCGAAATCCTCTTTATATTATCCTTATCTCTTCATATATAACTTGTATCTGAGACATTAAATTAATTAATGGAGTTTTGAGTATTCTCTCTATTCTCTCTCTACTTATTCTCTTAATCTCTTTAATCTTACACAAAACAATATGATTGTTCTTAAACACACTCTTATACACAAAAGTGTATAGACAGGCTGTAAAGCCGGAAGCATGTGAACATCTTGGTCCGTCCATTTCAAAAGAGCTTCTTCCTTCAGTGTTGACTCCACATGCTTAGACTAGTGCCTTATTCTTTACGTTAGTGCTTCTCCTATATAAGTTGTAAACCCATCTCTTAATAAGATCAGACAGTTCTATCCAATTAATCACTCTAGTCTTTCATAATGATTCCTCACTAGTCATCTAATCACATAATCATCTCCTTATTCATCCTAAATCATTCTACTCTTTCACATACAAACTCAGATTATCTAAAACTCACATGGTATCAGAGCCAGGTTCCAAAGAATCTGAGTTCTTATTTTGAGACACTGAAGAACAAAGGTGAAGCTTTGAAGCCATCCGAGGAAGATCAGAGCTCAAGGGTGTTCATTTGGTGTGTGCGCGAGTTCTAAACAAGTTAAGATCCATTCATACTGTTGAGATGTGTTGAGGTATATGAGAAGGCATTGAGGAGTTAAGGACATGAGAAAGCAAAGGAGTGAAAGGAAAGGGATTGGAGAGTGAGCTAAGGAATGGTACGGACGAGCCATCCGTACACTGACCATACCAAGGTGAAACTAGGACGGTAACTTCACCGAGTAACTCGTATGAACCAAGGTGAAGTTACACTCGACCAAAAGCTTATCCAGACGTTGGAGTGGATAAAGGAGGCGCGGCTTGACAGCTAGGACAGGCTGGCAAAGGCTGGAAAGGAAGAGCATCTTGGACTTGGATCAGGAAGATGCCCAAACGTGTGAGGCCAGTCATTGGCCGGTTCAAACAAAAGCAAAGGCTCTTCCCTTGACTTCACATGCTTGTCTACTCTTGTGTTTCGAAAAAACCCTAATGTCTAGGACTATATATAATGTAACCTCATCATTAATAAAGATCAGACAGTTCTAAACAATCTTTCTCTTTACTCATTTCACTATGATTCTCCATTAGTCTCTAATCAGTCTCTTAATCTCTTATTCTCCTTCTCTAATCCTTTCTAAACTCAGATTATTCTTTACATTCCTAAATCTTATATGGTATCAGAGCCATGTTGATTACAATCTGAGTTCGTGAGTGATTCTCTTAATGATTCAAGTTTGAAACTTTAAAAGAACAAGTGAGTGTGTTTGAGAGTTCTTTAGATTTCAAAAGCTCAAGGTGTTTTGTGTGTGTCTTGGTGATCCGTGGGAGGTTCATTTGAAGACTCAAGACTGAATCTGTGTTCTAGAGAGCAGCGTGGGTTCTCACTACAAGATCTAACCGGTTGTTCAAGCTGTAAACGTCAAGCTGTTCAAGATGGAGAGTGGTATGAAGATGAAGGTCGCGGTGACATTCAAAGGAAGCAACTACCTAGTCTGGTCTAGGATGGTGAAGACTGCTGTGGGAGCAAGGGTTTGTGGAAGCATATCACATCTGGTGAGGCTTGTTGAAATGAGTTGAACAATATATGAGAAGATGGCTTAAGGAGTTGGGAATGAGATAATGTGAAGGCAAAGAGAAGGAGAGCTTGGGAGTGATCGGGCCGTACAAGGCCGTACCGGCCGTACCATCCGTACGGTCCGGATCAATCCACCACTCGACCAAGAAGAGAAGTTACCGCGTGAAAGAAGTAAACGGCCAAAGGGGTTTTACCTTAGGGGAGATGACCGTTTGGATGGATAGAGTGACTGAGCCTTATCCACACAGGCTGGAACAGGCTGTAAAGGCAAAAGGAACCTGGTCCAAGATGCCAAAAACGTGTGACAGCTCCCATTGGATCAAGTTTGAATTAAAGCAACCTTATCCTTGACCTCACATGCTTAGTCTCTCTGAAACCCTTGTATCTGATCTTATATATTGTAAACTCTGTCTTGATTAATAAATAACACGAGTTTATGAGTCTCTCTCTCTAGTTCATCATGATAATCTCATACACTTTCTCTTAAACACCCTGAATCTCTTTTAAACTTCTCAATACCTTTCTTATTATCTAAAATCATATGGTATCAGAGCCAGGTTGGCTGTGGTATTGAGATCTTGTGTTCTTCAGCTTCAAATACATGTTCTTTCTTGTGAGATTCTAAACAAAGTTCAAGCAAATCAAGATGGGAGGAAGCAAGGTTATTACGGTTCCGATTTCACTCAAGGGTGGGGGAAACTACCTGTTGTGGTCTAGGCTTGTGAAGACAGCCATTGGGAGGCTAGGGTTATGGGGTCACATCACAGATGAAGCTCCAGCACCAGTGGCCAGTGAGGAAGAAGGTGGAAGAGAGCTCGCGGTTGCTGATGGAAAGAAGTGGATTCAAGATGACTTGATGGTGATGTCTGTGCTGCAAGGATCACTTGAAGAACCTCTCTTGGAAGCCTACAGCTACTGCAAGACTCCAAAACATCTGTGGGAGGTACTCCAAAAGACTTTTGGGAACGTTACCAATCTGAACCGTGTGTATGAGATCAAGAAAGCTATCAACACACTGGTACAAGATGGAGAGGAGTTCACCAAGCATTTGGGAAAGTATAGATCCTTGTGGTCTGAGCTTGAATCGTTGAGGCCAAGCACTGATGATCAAGAGCTACTCATGGAAAGGAGGGAGCAGGATCAGGTGTTTGGGTTGTTATTGACGTTGGATCCTCCATTCAACGATGTGATCAAGCACATGTTGAGGATGCCAAATCTCCCATCTATGGAGGAAGTTTGTGCGCAACTTCAAAAGGAGGAAGGGTCACTTGGTCTCTTCGGAAGCAAGGGAGACTTAGCTCTAGCCAACAAGGCTGAGGAAGGAGCACAAGCTAACCGTGCAGCATACAAGACTGATGAGAGGAAGTATGGTGATGAGAGGAGGTTTGGAGGCAACTGTGATCACTGCAAGAAGCCGGGACACAAGAGGAGCCAGTGCTGGATCCTTCATCCCCATCTCAAGCCGGCCAAGTTCAACAAAGACCGAGAAGCCAGAGCTAACCTGTCTACTGAAGCAAGTGAAGCCGGTCCATCAGGAGCAGGCTCAAGTGCACAAGTGGGTGAAAGCGCAGGAAAGGCCATGGCAACTCACTACACGGCCGCAAGCAGTTTGGAGCATGAAGTGATCCGCAAATCTGACATTGATGCCCTCATCAAAGCTCTTAAGGAGTCTGGTACATTCGGAAACACTCTTGGTTACTCTTACACTGCTCATATGATGCCTAGGAATGAGAATAGGTTGATAGATATCATTGAGGAATTAAAACTGAGAAATGAATCACCTAGAACTCATCTTGCTAGAGGCATAAAACCATTGATTGTTGACTCTGGTGCATCTCATCACATGATTAGTGATGATAGCTTGATTAAAAACATAGAACCTGCTCATGGTCATGTAATGATTGCAAATGGAGATAGAATTCCTATTAAAGGTGTAGGAGACTTAAGGCTATTTGATAAGAACTCTAAAGCATTTTACATGCCTGATTTCACTTCTAATCTCTTATCTGTTAAAAGATGTACCAATGATCTACAATGTAATGTTATCTTTAGTCCTAACAATGTGACATTTCAGGATATTGAGAGCAATGAGTTGATCGGACAAGGAGTAACCAAGGGGGATCTTTATGTACTTGAAGATATTAACCCCATTTCTAGTTGTTTGCTGAGTTCTGTTTTAAGTAAAGGTGCATTATGGCATTCTAGGCTAGGACATCCACATGTTAGAGCCTTAAGCTTAATGTTACCAGGTGTCATGTTTAAAAATAATCATTGTGAAGCTTGTATTTTGGGAAAACATTGTAAGACTGTTTTTAAAAGATCTACTACTATCTATGATAAGTGTTTTGATCTTGTTCACTCTGATGTATGGACTGCTCCCTGCTTATCTAGAGATAATTACAAGTACTTTGTCACATTTATAGATGAAAAATCTAAATACACCTGGATAACACTCATTAAAACAAAGGATAGGGTTCTTGATGCATTTAAAAACTTCCAAGCTTATGTATCTAACCAGTATAATGCCAAGATTAAGATTTTCAGGTCTGATAATGGTGGAGAATATACTGGCAATGCATTCAAGAGTCATCTAGCTCAACATGGGATTCTACATCAGACAAGTTGTCCATACACTCCTCAACAGAATGGTGTAGCTGAGAGAAAGAATAGACACCTAATGGAGGTGGCAAGGTCTATGATGTTTCACACAAGCGTGCCTAAAAGATTCTGGAGTGATGCTGTGATATCGGCTTGTTATCTGATCAATAGGATACCAACCAAGATCTTGGAGGATCAGGCACCTTATGAAGTTCTAAACAGAAACAAACCTGTGCTGGATCACTTAAGAGTCTTTGGATGTGTGTGCTTTGTACTTGTACCCGGGGAGCAAAGGAATAAGCTAGAAGCAAAGGGATACAAATGCTATGATTCAGAAGCCAGGAGAGTTCTTGTATCTAGAGATGTTAAGTTCTTGGAGGATAAGAGCTTTTATGGAGATAGAAAGTGGGAAGATCTTGAAGATTTGTCTCAACCATCTGATCGAGCTACAAGTCTTAGGCGTGTACTGGAAGGACTTGGAATCAACATGTCCCAGGATCAGCAACCAACCAAGGAGAATGAAGCTGAAGAACCATCACACCATGATCATGAGGGGGGAAATGAGGCTGAGCCTGAAGATCATGAAGATCAAGACTCAGATTGTCATGTTCAAGGTGTGATACAAAGCGAGGAAGAATCCATTCAAGAAGTGGAACCAGATGAAGTAGAAGGAGAAGCGGTTCAGCCTACAGTGGTAGAGGTGGAACCAGTTCCATTAAGGAGAAGCACACGGTTGAAGAAGGATGCTTCCAACTGGGTAAACACGAGAGTGTACTACAATGCTCAGGCTGTGAAGCATCCCTCTCAGGCTGTGTGTTCTTTTGCTAGTTACCCAAAGGAACATTGCGCTTTCATTACAAGCTTAGATGAGAGTAGTGTACGAAGAACATATGAAGAAGCAATGCTACATGAAGATTGGAAAGAATCAGTGGGTGATGAAGCTAATGCTATGATAAAGAATGACACTTGGTTTGAAAGTGAATTGCCAAAAGGGAAGAAGGCAGTAACAAGCAAGTGGATATTCACTATCAAGTATCTACCTGATGGAACCATTGAGAGGAAGAAGACTAGATTGGTGGCTAGAGGATACACTCAAACATATGGGGAAGACTACATTGATACCTTTGCTCCTGTTGCCAAGCTACATACTATAAGGATTGTATTGTCCCTTGCTGTGAACCTTGAGTGGGAGCTTTGGCAGATGGATGTGAAGAATGCCTTTCTTCAAGGAGAGCTAGAGGATGAAGTATATATGCATCCACCACCAGGCCTAGAGCATCTTGTGAAACCTGGAAATGTATTGAGACTCAAGAAGGCTATCTATGGATTAAAGCAATCTCCTAGAGCATGGTACAACAAATTGAGCACTACCTTAAACGGACGTGGGTTCAAGAAGTCTGAACTGGATCACACTCTATTCACTCTCACTACACCCTCAGGTATCATTTGCCTACTTGTATATGTTGATGACATTATAATAACAGGTAGTGATAAGGCTGGTATAAAAGCCACAAAGGAGTTTTTGAAATCTGTATTTGAAATCAAAGACTTAGGAGAAATGAAATACTTCCTTGGAATTGAGTTGTGTAGATCTAAGGAAGGATTGTTCATTTCCCAAAGGAAGTATACACTTGATCTTTTGAAAGATGCAGGTATACAAGGAGATAAGACAGCAAAGATGCCCCTTGAAGATGGATACAAGATTCCACGTGAGGGGGAGGTTGAAGATAGCAAGGCCTTTCATGATCCAAAGCTATACAGGAAGCTGGTAGGAAAGCTCATCTATCTCACTATCACAAGACCAGACATATGCTTTGCTGTGAATCAAGTGAGCCAGCATATGCAAGTCCCAAAGGAACATCACTGGCGCATGGTGGAGAGACTTCTCTTGTATCTGAACGGGACATCAAGCCTTGGAGTATGGATGGGATGCAACAAGAGTACTGAAGCGGTGGGATATTGTGACGCTGATTGGGCTGGAGATAGAGCAGACAGAAGATCAACCACCGGCTATTGTACATTCATTGGAGGCAACTTGGTGACTTGGAAGAGCAAGAAGCAGAAGGTGGTATCGTGTTCAAGTGCTGAAGCTGAGTATAGAGCAATGCTGAAGCTTACAAATGAGTTGGTATGGATTAAAGGGATCATGAAGCATTTGGAGATAGAGCAAGTGACTCCAATGACTATGCACTGTGATAATCAAGCGGCTATACACATTGCAACCAACTCAGTCTTCCATGAGAGAACCAAGCACATTGAAGTTGATTGTCACAAGGTGAGGCAGATGATTGTCTTGGGAGTAATCCTGCCATGCTATACGAGGAGTGAGGATCAACTTGCGGATGTGTTCACCAAGGCAGTAAGACAAAAGACTATGGGGTCCATTCACATCAGATTGGGACTCATAGATCTTACACCACGGAGCTGATCCCCTTAGCCATGAGCTCTTCACTCTTTTTCCCTCATCAAAGTTTTGTCCCAATGGGTTTTCTTTGGTGAGGTTTTTAATGAGGAAGATCTCATGGTTATTCCAAGCTTAACTAAGTTACTAAGTTAAGCTTGAGGGGGAGTGTTGAAATGAGTTGAACAATATATGAGAAGATGGCTTAAGGAGTTGGGAATGAGATAATGTGAAGGCAAAGAGAAGGAGAGCTTGGGAGTGATCAGGCCGTACAAGGCCGTACCGGCCGTACCATCCGTACGGTCCGGATCAATCCATGCAAATGGACATGTTATGATTGCTAATGGTGATAAGATTCCCATAAAAGGAATAGGAAAACTTAAGTTGTTTGAAAAAGAATCTAAAGCCTTCTATATGCCTGAGTTCACATCTAATCTATTGTCAGTTAAGAGATGCACTACTGACTTGCAATGTAATGTTATATTCAGTCCTAATGATGTGAAGTTTCAGGATATTGAGAGCAGCAAGATGATTGGGAAAGGAGTTACTAAAGGAGATTTATTTACTTGAAGATCTTGCTTATGTTCCTAGTCATTGTTGTTCATTTACATTTGCTTCTGATTCTGTCTCTAGTTTAAATAAGAATGCATTGTGGCATGCTAGACTAGGTCACCCTCATGCTAAACCTTTGAACTTAATGTTACCAGGTGTTATTTATGAGAATAAAGATTGTGAAGCTTGTATCTTAGGCAAGCATTGTAAGAATGTGTTTCCAAAATCTTCAACGCTCTATGAAAATTGCTTTGATTTGATTCATTCTGATGTGTGGACTGCACCTTGTTTGTCAAGGGATAATTATAAATACTTTGTCACATTCATTGATGAAAAATCCAAATACACCTGGTTAACCTTAATTCAAACCAAAGATAGGGTACTTGATGCATTTAAAAACTTTTAAGCTTATGTGACTAACCATTATCATGCAAAGATTAAAAATTTTAGATCAGATAATGGAGGAGAGTATACAATCTTGGCGTTCAAGCATCACCTAGCTCAGCATGGAGTACTTCATCAAACTAGTTGCCCATATACTCCTCAGCAAAATGGTGTGGCTGAGAGAAAGAACAGGCATCTAATGGAAGTGGCAAGGTCTCTCATGCTTCAAGCAAATGTTCCCAAGAAGTTTTGGAGTGATGCTGTCTCCACAGCATGTTATCTGATCAACAGGACTCCTACCAGAGTTTTGGATGATCATGCTCCATTTGAAGTATTGAACAAACACAAGCCGGTTCTAGATTACTTGAGAGTCTTTGGATGCTTGTGTTATGTGTTGATCCCGGGAGAGCTGCGCACCAAGCTTGAAGCTAGAAGCACCAAAGCCATGTTTATTGGATATTCAACCACTCAAAAGGGTTATAGATGTTATGATCCTGTCACAAGAAGAGTACTTACATCTAGAGATGTAAAGTTCATTGAATCCCGTGGGTATTATGATGAGAAGAATCAGGAAGACTTGAAGGATCTCACCTCAGATAAGGCTGGGGTGTTAAGGATTATCCTAGAGGGGCTAGGAATCAAGATGTCCCAGGATCAGAACTCTGGTCAAAGGGGACAACATGGAGATTCTCACCATGATTGTGAGGGGGGAAATGAGCCTGAAGTTCAAGAAAGTGGCCAAGAAGGAGCCGGCTTGAATGAGGAAGGAATGGAGACAAGTTTTAGGCCGAGATAGAGATGGAGCCGGCTTGAATCAGGAACAAAGGGAGATGAGTTCAGGCTCTCACAATCAAGGTGAGCAGGAACAAAGAGAAGTAGAAGCATCAGTTGAGGATGTAGAAGAAGAACCGGACGTTCAAGAGCAAGCTGTGAGAGTTCAACAACCAGAATTGAGGAGAAGCACAAGAGTGAGGAAGGATCCTTTCCTCTTGGGTAAACACGAGAGTGTACTACAATGCCCAAGAAGTGGATCATCCTTCTCAAGCTGTGTGCTCCTTTGCTCAATATCATAAAGCACATTGCGCATTTATGGTAAGTCTGGATGAGGGTTATGTCCCAAGAAGCTATGAAGAGGCAATACAAGACAAGGAGTGGAAGGAATCAGTTGGATCTGAGGCAGGAGCCATGATCAAGAATGATAAATGGTATGAGAGTGAGTTAACTAAAGGGAAGAAGGCTGTGACTAGTAGATGGATCTTCACAATCAAGTATAAGGCTGATGGTCAAGTTGAGAGGAAGAAGTCAAGCCTGGTTGCAAGAGGCTTTACTCAAACGTATGGAGAAGATTACATTGAGACCTTTGCACTAGTGGCTAAGCTACACACAATCCGGATTGTATTAAGCTTGGCTGTGAATCTTGGATGGGGCTTATGGCAAATGGATGTGAAGAATGCATTTCTACAAGGAGAGCTTGAGGATGAAGTGTATATGCATCCACCTCCAGGCTTGGAACACTTAGTAAAGAAAGGGAATGTGTTGAGACTGAAGAAAGCTATCTATGGGCTGAAACAATCACCAAGAGCTTGGTATAACAAGCTGAGCACTACTCTTAATGGCTGAGGTTTCAAGAAGTCTGAACTAGATCACACCCTCTTCACACTCACGACTCCCTCAGGTATGATTGCACTCCTTGTGTATGTTGATGATATCATTATCACAGGAAGTGATAAGGAAGGTATCATAGCAACCAAGGAGTTCCTTAAATCCATGTTTGAGATTAAAGACTTGGGAGAAATGAAATACTTTCTTGGAATTGAGATATGTAGATCAAAGGAAGGTTTATTCATGTCCCAAAGGAAGTATACACTTGATCTTTTGAAAGGTGCAGGTGCTTATGGAGGCAAGACAGCAAGGATGCCTATGGAGGATGGCTACAAAGTCCCACGAGAGGGGGAGATTGAAGACAGCAAACCTTATCAGGATCCTAAACTCTATAGAAAACTAGTTGGTAAATTGATTTACCTTACCATAACTAGACCTGACATTTGTTTTGCTGTGAATCAGGTGAGTCAACACATGCAAGTGCCTAAGGAGAATCACTGGCGTATGGTGGAGAGAATCTTGATGTATCTCAACGGCTCACCTGATCAAGGAGTATGGATGGGTTGCAATGGGAGCACTGAAGTGGTTGGATACTGTGATGCGGATTGGGCTGGTGATAGAGCAGACAGGAGATCAACCACAGGCTATTGCACATTCATTGGAGGCAACTTGGTTACGTGGAAGAGTAAGAAGCAGAAGGTGGTCTCTTGCTCAAGTGCAGAAGCTGAGTATAGAGCTACGCTGAAGCTTACCAACGAGCTGGTGTGGATCAAGGGCATCTTGAAGCATTTGGAGATTGATCAAGCCACGCCAATGACAATGCATTGTGATAACCAAGCAGCTATCCACATTGCCTCCAACTCGGTGTTTCATGAGAGAACCAAGCACATTGAAGATGATTGTCACAAGGTGAGGCAGATGATTGTCCTAGGAGTCATCTTGCCATGCTACACTAGGAGTGAAGATCAGTTGGCTGATGTGTTCACTAAGGCTGCAAGACAGAAGACAATGGAGTCCATTCATATCAGATTGGGACTCATTGATCTTGGGAAGAGAAGGAGCTGATCCCCTTGGCTGTGAGGTCTTTACTCTTTTTCCCTCATCAAGGTTTTATCCCAATGGGTTTTCCTTGGTGAGGTTTTTAATGAGGAAGATCTCATGGCTATCCAAGCTTAGGCTTTCACAAAGCTAAGCTTGAGGGGGAGTGTTGAGATGAGGAAGTCATATGATAAGAGGAGAGGAGTTAGGAGAGTAATGGGAGAGGGAACGGATGGCATGTGTACAGACAGTATGGTCAGTGTACGGCCAGTACGGATTATCTCGACCATCACTACTCTAAATCTACTTAAGGGCACATTATGGGTTGTGCAAAGTTAGGGCATGAAGTGTACTTGGTGGGAGTGTCCGTACATCTGAGGGAACGTGAAGTGGAAGGAAGATGGACGAGTGAAGACACTGATATATGGAGAAGGTTTGAGAACGGATCAGACCGTTTGGAGATAAGGTTGAGCCGCGCCTTATCTATCCAGGCTTGGACAGGCTGTAAAGCCGGAAGCATGTGAACATCTTGGTCCGTCCATTTCAAAAGAGCTTCTTCCTTTAGTGTTGACTCCACATGCTTAGACTAGTGCCTTATTCTTTACGTTAAAACCCTAGTGCTTCTCCTATATAAGTTGTAAACCCATCTCTTAATAAGATCAGACAGTTCTATCTAATTAATCACTCTAGTCTTTCATAATGATTCCTCACTAGTCATCTAGTCACATAATCATCTCCTTATTCATCCTAAATCATTCTACTCTTTCACATACAAACTCAGATTTTCTAAAACTCACAGTAACTTCCCTTAAGGAGTGATCTTGGTCGAGTTCCTCTTGCACGGCATGTACGACAATGGTACGGCCTGTACGGCCATGGTACGGCCTGTACGGCCTAGCCTCTCCCAAACTCATTCCTCCTAAGCCTCACTCTCTTATTAGCAATCCATCTCATCATCTAATGCCTTCTTCTCAACAAAAACTTCATCTTGAAGAGATTACACAGCCGGCTGGATAGAAGTTCTTCAACAGCTTCAATAGCTTGAAAATGGCATGGGAGTGAGCTTGTGCTTGAGCTGAAGCTGGAACCAAGTTCTGATGAACCTGGCTCTGATACCATATAAGTTTTAATAGAGTTCAGGTTGTGTGTGTGATGAACACGCCCTTAAGAGCAAGAGATCTTGTCTTGTGACAATAATGGAAGAGAATAAAAGAGAGACTGATGGAAGAATAAGAATGGTGTGAGATTAAGAGACTTTGAGTGAGAGATTAAGAGATTAGAGAGACTGAGAGATTAAGTAACCAGAGACTATGAAGGAGAAGGGAAAATCCCCCTTACTCACTTAGAGTTTACAAAATGCATACAAATGGCTTATATATGCCTTTACATGAATCAGATCATAAACCTATATCCTAAGGCTGTAATTAAAAGATAGAATGGATGGCTAGGATGAGAGAAGGCTGGTCTTGGATGTTCTGGTGCAAGCTGTCAAGGGAGGCACGCCTGATTTGAATGGAGGGGAGAGATTGGCTCATTTTGAATCAATGGCCAAGATGAGACAGTGTGGAGATAAGGCTGTAAAGGTAAAGCCACTTTTACTTTCCAGCCTGTCTCTTTGGATCACACAGCTCATAAGGAATATTTCCTTCCTCTCCTTAAGTCTCCAACGATCATAAGAGTTCAGACAAGCCGCGCCCTATCCTTGCACATTCTTCTTTTGGCTGAACCGGATGAATGGATGAGTCCTGGGTGTTGTACGGTCGATGTACGTCCTGGCCGGTCCGTACACTCGCCCTAAGTATGCACATCACCCATTCTTCTTCCTAAGTCTATCCATTCCTCTTCTTGGTTCACCCATGGCCGTACAAGGCCGTACTGTCCGTACTGATTCGTACCGACGCCCTATCTTTGCACTTCATGCCATCTTCTCTCTAACTCCTCCACCTCTTCACATGATCAGTCTAAGTCTTTCCTAGAGTTAACCTCACAAGATAACTACTTCAGAACACTTCTGAAGCTTGATTGAACTCTTCTGGACATCTTCTAGAGCTTGCCCTATGATTGCACAAGCTCCATCTTCTCTTCAGTTCAACATGAAGAACTTGATCCTATTTCCAATTAAAATTGTTCATTCACCTCTGCTTCTAGTTTAAATAAAAATTCTTTGTGGCATGCTAGATTAGGACACCCTCATGAAAGGGCTTTGAACTTGATGTTACCAGGTGTTTCATTTGAAAATAAGGATTGTGAAGCTTGCATTTTAGGCAAGCATTGTAAAACTGTGTTTCCAAACTCTACCAGTGTTTATGATAAGTGTTTTGATTTGATTCATTCTGATGTTTGGACTGCACCTTGCATATCTAGAGATAATCATAAATACTTTGTCACATTCATTGACGAAAAATCTAAATACACCTGGTTAACTTTAATTCCATCAAAAGATAGGGTGATAGATGCATTTAAGAACTTTCAAGCTTATGTGACTAACCATTACTATGCCAAGATTAAAATTTTGAGATCAGATAATGGAGGAGAGTACACAAGCTATGCGTTCAGGAGTCATCTAAGTCACCATGGAATCCTGTTGAGATGAGGAAGCCATTATGTGAAAGAAAAGAGGAGTTGGGCAAGTAATGTGCAAGGAAAGAACGGCACGGCCTAAGTACGGACGGTTAGGCCTAAGTACGGACGGTACGGATCACCTCGACCATGAGAGCTTGAATGACCTTTAAAGTCAGTTTAAAGGTTGTGCAAAGTTAGGGCATGGTGTGTACAGATAGGGCATGACCGTACATCTGAGGGAACGTGAAAGAGAAGGAAGATGGATGAGCAGTGCCTTCATTAGACACGGACGGTTTGGAACGGATCAGACCGTTTATGGATAAGGTTGGGACGCGCCTTATCCATCCAGCTCTTGGACAGGCTGCAAAGCCAGAAGCATGTGTGCCCTCCTGTCCGTTCATTTCAAAAGGAGACACTCCATTCAGCCTTGACTTCACATGCTTAGACTAGTGCCATTTCCCTTTGCGTAAAAGCCCTAATGACTCTCCTATAAATGTTGTAACCTCATCCATAATAAAGATTAGACAGTTCAGATTATTCTTAGCCTCCATGGCTTTTCTCTTATTCTCTTGATCTCAGATTCTACTCTAAATCATCTCTAATACTTCTCTAATCTCTCCTAAACTCTCAGATTACTCTTTATACTCTAAAACTCATATGGTATTAGAGTCAGGTTCTTGAGAATCTGAGTTCTTTGCGTCGGCTAAAGACTAAAGCTTTGAAGGTTCCTTGGAGTCTCTAGCCTCATGTCTTCCTTGGTTACGTTGTGGTTACAAGATTGAAGCTTGTGCGTGTGTGTTGTGAGTTCTTGACGTGTTGGTGCAGTCTAGTCTCAAGTTCAAAGTCTTCTACAAGTAGTTCAAGAACAAGCTGTTGAAGATGGATGGAGGGATAAGCATGCACATGAAGGTGGCAGTTACTTTCAAGGGGAGTAACTACTTGGTGTGGTCTCGGATGGTGAGAACCACAGTGGGAAGTAAGGGTTTGTGGAAGCATCTCACGGATGGTGAAGCTCCACAGCTCATTACTCAGGGAGAAGACTCGGAAGAGGTCTCAAATGAAACGGCCGTAGAGAAGTGGCAGCGAGAAGACATGCTTGTGATGTCCGTTCTTCATGCCTCTCTAGAGCCGGCGATCCTAGAGGCTTACAGCTATTGTGAGTCAGCTAAGGAGCTATGGGACACCCTGAAGAAGGTGTATGGAAATGCTTCAAACCTTCACCGAGTGTTTGAAGTAAAGAAAGCCATAACCGGCTTGGTACAAGATGACATGGAATTCACCAAGCATTTGGGGAGGTTCCGGTCCTTATGGTCAGAGCTGGAGATGTTGAGGCCAAGCACAACCGATCCAGAGCTGCTTAATGAGAGGAGGGAGCAGGATAAGGTCTTTGGACTATTGCTTACCTTGAATCCGGCTTACAACTCATTGATTAAACACATGTTGAGAGCGGATAAGATACCAGACCTTGAGGAGGTGTGCTCTCAAATTCAGAAGGAGCAGGGGTCTATTGGATTGTTTGGAAGCAAAGGGGAGATGTCACTTGCAAATAAGGCTGCGCAAGTCAACTCTGATGAAGCTCCTCAAGCAAACAAGGCCGGTTACAACAAGTTTGAAGACAGGAAGTTCAATGGGAGCTGTGAGCATTGCAAGAAGCATGGCCACAAGAAGAGCCAGTGCTGGATACTCCACCCCCATCTGAAGCCGGCCAAGTTCTTGAAGGAGAGGGATGCAAGGGCAAATGTGAGTGAAGGATCAAGCGGTGCTGGCACCTCAGGAAAGAGCAATGATGAAGGAGGAAGGGAGAGTGATGGCAGGTCTTTGGTGGCGTATGCAGGCAATCCAAATCACCGAGGAGGGGAGCAAGACTACATTAGGAGATCATACATTGACTCCCTCATCAAGATGCTTAAGGAAAACGGTAACACTTATGGTTATTCCTTTGGTGCATCAATGATAGTTAAGAATGATGATAATAGTCTTAAGAAACATGGAATTGCCAAACCGGATCATGCATATGCTAGTCTTGCTAGGACTGATCACTCTCTCAAGTCATCTAGTACACTTTGTCTGATGGCTAATAACATGACTAAACCATTAGTAGTTGATTCTGGTGCATCTCATCATATGATTAGTGACACTAGTTTGATTAAAGATATTGATCCTGCTAATGGACATGTGATGATTGCAAATGGAGATAAAATTCCTATTAGAGGAATAGGAAACTTAAAACTATTTAATAAACATACTAGAGCATTCTACATGCCAGAATTCACATCAAACTTACTATCAGTAAAGAAGTGTACTACTGATCTTCATTGCAATGTTATCTTTAGTCCTAATGATGTGAAGTTTCAGGATATTGAGAGCAGCCAGTTGATTGGAAAAGGAATTACTAAAGGGGATCTTTACATGCTTGAAGAATTAGCTCCTGTTTCTGAATCAAGCTGTTTATTTACTACTACTTCAAGTTTGAATAAGAATGCTTTGTGGCATGCTAGACTAGGACATCCTCATAGTAGAGCCTTGAATTTGATGTTGCCAGGTGTTAATTTTGAGAATAAAGACTATGAAGCTTGCATTTTAGGCAAACATTGTAAAACTGTGTTTCAAAGGTCATCTACTGTTTATGAAAAATGCTTTGATTTGATTCATTCTGATGTATGGACTGCACCTTGCTTATCTAGGGAGAATCATAAGTATTTTGTCACATTCATTGATGAAAAATCCAAATACACCTGGTTAACCTTAATCCCATCTAAAGATAGAGTTCTTGATGCATTTAAAAACTTTCAAGCTTATGTGACTAACCATTATCATGCTAAGATTAAAATTTTTAGATCAGATAATGGAGGAGAATACACTAGCCATGCATTCAAGTATCATCTAGCTCATCATGGGATTCTTCATCAAACAAGCTGCCTTACACACCTCGACAGAATGGTGTGGCCGAGAGGAAGAATCAACATCTCATGGAGACTGCTCGGTCATTAATGTTTCAAGCAAATGTTCCCAAAAGGTTTTGGAGTGATGCTGTGGCCACTGCTTGCTACTTGATCAACCGGACACCTACAAAGATCCTTGAAGATCAGGCACCATTTGAGGTCTTGAATAAACACAAGCCATCGGTCGAACACTTGAGAGTCTTTGGGTGTTTGTGCTATGTGTTGATTCCGGGACAGATGAGGAGCAAGTTGGAAGCAAGGAGTACAAAGGCTGTATTCATAGGCTACTCTACAACACAGAAGGGATACAAATGCTATGATCCAAAAGGAAGAAGAGTTCTAGTATCACGGGATGTGAAGTTTGTAGAAGAAAGAGGATACTATGAAGAAAAGAACCAAGAAGACTTGAAAGATCTAACCTCAGATAAGGCTGGGGTGTTAAGGATTATCCTAGAGGGGCTAGGAATCAAGATGTCCCAGGATCAGAACTCTGGTCAAAGGGAACAATATGGAGACTCTCACCATGACCGTGAGGGGGGAAATGAGCCTGAAGTTCAAGAAAGTGGCCAAGAAGGAGCCGGCTTGAATGAGGAAGGGTTGGAGACAAGTTTAGGCCAAGATGGAGCCGACTTGAATCAGGAACAAAGGGAGATAAGTTCAGGCTCTCACAATCAAGGTGAGCAGAAACAAAGAGAAGTAGAAGCATCAGTTGAGGATGTAGAAGACGAAGAAGAAGAACTGGATGTTCAAGAGCAAGCCGTGAGAGTTCAACAACCAGAATTGAGGAGAAGCACAAGAGTGAGGAAGGATCCTTCCTCTTGGGTAAACACGAGAGTGTACTACAATGCCCAAGCAGTGGAGCATCCTTCTCAAGCTGTGTGCTCCTTTGCTCAATATCCTATATAAGTTTTAGAGTATAAAGAGTAATCTGAGAGTTTAGGAGAGATTAGAGAAGTATTAGAGATGATTTAGAGTAGAATATGAGATCAAGAGACTAAGAGAAAAGCCATGGAGGCTAAGAATAATCTGAACTGTCTAATCTTTATTATGGATGAGGTTACAACATTTATAGGAGAGTCATTAGGGCTTTTGCGCAAAGGGAAATGGCACTAGTCTAAGCATGTGAAGTCAAGGCTGAATGGAGTGTCTCCTTTTGAAATGAACGGACATGAGGGCACACATGCTTCTGGCTTTACAGCCTGTCCAAGAGCTGGATGGATAAGGCGCGTCCCAACCTTATCCATAAACGGTCTGATCCGTTCCAAACCTTCCGTGTCTAATGAAGGCACTGCTCGTCCATCTTCCTTCTCTTTCACGTTCCCTCAGATGTACGGTCATGCCCTATCCGTACACACCATGCCCTAACTTTGCACAACCTTTAAACTGACTTTAAAGGTCATTCAAGCTCTCATGGTCGAGGTGATCCGTACCGTCCGTACTTAGGCCGTACCGTTCTTCCCTTGCACATTACTTGCCCAACTCCTCTTTTCTTTCACATAATGGCTTCCTCATCTCAACACTCCCCCTCAAGCTTGGCTTTGTGAAAGCCTAAGCTTGGACAGCCATGAGATCTTCCTCATTAAAAACCTCACCAAGGAAAACCCATTGGGACAAAACCTTGATGAGGGAAAAAGAGTAAAGACCTCATGACTTAGGGGATTAGCTCCTTCTCTTCCCAAGATCTATGAGTCCCAATCTGATATGAATGGACTCCATAGTCTTCTGTCTTGCTGCCTTAGTGAACACATCAGCCAACTGATCTTCACTCCTAGTGTAGCATGGCAAGATGACTCCTAGGACAATCATCTGCCTCACCTTGTGACAATCAACCTCAATGTGCTTGGTTCTTTCATGGAACACCGAGTTGGAGGCTATGTGGATCGCGGCTTGGTTATCACAATGCATGGTCATTGGCGTTGCTTGATCAATCCCCAAATGCTTCAAGATGCCCTTGATCCATACTAGCTCGTTTGTAAGCTTCAGCATGGCTCTATACTCAGCTTCTGCACTTGAGCAAGACACCACCTTTTGCTTCTTGCTCTTCCAAGTCACCAAGTTGCCTCCAATGAATGTGCAATAGCCGGTTGTTGATCTCCTGTCAGCTCTATCACCAGCCCAATCAGCATCACAGTATCCAACAACTTCTGTGCTTCCATTGCAGCCCATCCATACTCCTTGATCAGGTGAGCCATTGAGATACATCAAGATCCTCTCCACCATCCGCCAATGATGCTCCTTAGGCACTTGCATGTGTTGACTCACCTGATTCATAGCAAAACAAATGTCAGGCCTAGTTATGGTAAGATAAATCAATTTGCCAACTAGTTTTCTATAGAGTTTAGGATCCTGATAAGGTTTGCTGTCTTCAATCTCCCCCTCTCGTGGGACTTTGTAGCCATCCTCCATAGGCATCCTTGCTGTCTTGCCTCCATAAGCACCTGCACCTTTCAAAGATCAAGTGTATACTTTCTTTGGGATATGAACAAACCCTCCTTGGATCTACATATCTCAATTCCAAGAAAGTATTTCATTTCTCCCAAGTCTTTAATCTCAAACTTGGATTTAAGGAACTCCTTGGTTGCTATGATACCTTCTTTATCACTCCCTGTGATAATGATATTATCAACATACACAAGAAGTGCAATCATACCTGAGGGAGTACTTAGAGTGAAGAGAGTGTGATCTAGCTCAGACTTCTTGAAACCTCGGCCATTAAGAGTAGTGCTCAGCTTGTTATACCAAGCTCTTGGTGATTGCTTCAGCCCATAGATAGCTTTCTTCGGTCTCAACACATTCCCTTTCTTTACTAAGTGTTCCAAGCCCGGAGGTGGATGCATATACACTTCATCCTCAAGCTCTCCTTGTAGAAATGCATTCTTCACATCCATTTGCCATAAGCCCCATCCAAGATTCACAGCCAAGCTTAATACAATCCGGATTGTGTGTAGCTTAGCCACTGGTGCAAAGGTCTCAATGTAATCTTCTCCATATGTTTGAGTAAAGCCTCTTGCAACCAGTCTTGACTTCTTCCTCTCAACCTGACCATCAGCCTTATACTTGATTGTGAATATCCATCTACTAGTCACAGCCTTCTTCCCTTTAGGTAACTCACTCTCATACCATGTATCATTCTTGATCATAGCTCCTGCCTCAGCTCCAACTGATTCCTTCCACTCCTTGTCTTGTATTGCCTCTTCATAGCTTCTTGGGATATAACCCTCATCCAGATTTACCATAAATGCGCAATGTGCTTTAGGATATTGAGCAAAGGAGCACACAGCTTGAGAAGGATGCTCCACTGCTTGGGCATTGTAGTACACTCTCGTGTTTACCCAAGAGGAAGGATCCTTCCTCACTCTTGTGCTTCTCCTCAATTCTGGTTGTTGAACTCTCACGGCTTGCTCTTGAACATCCAGTTGTTCTTCTTCTTCTTCTACATCCTCAACTGATGCTTCTACTTCTCGAGGTGATCCGTACCGTCCGTACTTAGGCCGTACCGTTCTTCCCTTTCATATTACTTGCCCAACTCCTCTTTTCGTTCACATAATGGCTTCGTCATCTCAACACTCCCCCTCAAGCTTGGCTTTGCGAAAGTCTAAGCTTGGACAGCCATGAGATCTTCCTCATTAAAAACCTCACCAAGGAAAACCCATTGGGACAAAACCTTGATGAGGGAAAAACAGTAAAGACCTCATGACTTAGGGGATTAGCTCCTTCTCTTCCCAAGATCTATGAGTCCCAATCTGATATGAATGGACTCCATAGTCTTCTGTCTTGCTGCCTTAGTGAACACATCAGCCAACTGATCTTCACTCCTAGTGTAGCATGGCAAGATGACTCCTAGGACAATCATCTGCCTCACCTTGTGACAATCAACCTCAATGTGCTTGGTTCTTTCATGGAACACCGAGTTGGAGGCTATGTGGATCGCGGCTTGGTTATCACAATGCATGGTCATTGGCGTTGCTTGATCAATCCCCAAATGCTTCAAGATGCCCTTGATCCATACTAGCTCGTTTGTAAGCTTCAGCATGGCTCTATACTCAGCTTCTGCACTTGAGCAAGACACCACCTTTTGCTTCTTGCTCTTCCAAGTCACCAAGTTGCCTCCAATGAATGTGCAATAGCCGGTTGTTGATCTCCTGTCAGTTCTATCACCAGCCCAATCAGCATCACAGTATCCAACAACTTCTGTGCTTCCATTGCAGCCCATCCATACTCCTTGATCAGGTGAGCCATTGAGATACATCAAGATCCTCTCCACCATCCGCCAATGATGCTCCTTAGGCACTTGCATGTGTTGACTCACCTGATTCATAGCAAAACAAATGTCAGGCCTAGTTATGGTAAGATAAATCAATTTGCCAACTAGTTTTCTATAGAGTTTAGGATCCTGATAAGGTTTGCTGTCTTCAATCTCCCCCTCTCGTGGGACTTTGTAGCCATCCTCCATAGGCATCCTTTCTGTCTTGCCTCCATAAGCACCTGCACCTTTCAAAGATCAAGTGTATACTTTCTTTGGGATATGAACAAACCCTCCTTGGATCTACATATCTCAATTCCAAGAAAGTATTTCATTTCTCCCAAGTCTTTAATCTCAAACTTGGATTTAAGGAACTCCTTGGTTGCTATGATACCTTCTTTATCACTCCCTGTGATAATGATATTATCAACATACACAAGAAGTGCAATCATACCTGAGGGAGTACTTAGAGTGAAGAGAGTGTGATCTAGCTCAGACTTCTTGAAACCTCGGCCATTAAGAGTAGTGCTCAGCTTGTTATACCAAGCTCTTGGTGATTGCTTCAGCCCATAGATAGCTTTCTTCAGTCTCAACACATTCCCTTTCTTTACTAAGTGTTCCAAGCCCGGAGGTGGATGCATATACACTTCATCCTCAAGCTCTCCTTGTAGAAATGCATTCTTCACATCCATTTGCCATAAGCCCCATCCAAGATTCACAGCCAAGCTTAATACAATCCGGATTGTGTGTAGCTTAGCCACTGGTGCAAAGGTCTCAATGTAATCTTCTCCATATGTTTGAGTAAAGCCTCTTGCAACCAGTCTTGACTTCTTCCTCTCAACCTGACCATCAGCGTTATACTTGATTGTGAATATCCATCTACTAGTCACAGCCTTCTTCCCTTTAGGTAACTCACTCTCATACCATGTATCATTCTTGATCATAGCTCCTGCCTCAGCTCCAACTGATTCCTTCCACTCCTTGTCTTGTATTGCCTCTTCATAGCTTCTTGGGATATAACCCTCATCCAGATTTACCATAAATGCGCAATGTGCTTTAGGATATTGAGCAAAGGAGCACACAGCTTGAGAAGGATGCTCCACTGCTTGGGCATTGTAGTACACTCTCGTGTTTACCCAAGAGGAAGGATCCTTCCTCACTCTTGTGCTTCTCCTCAATTCTGGTTGTTGAACTCTCACGGCTTGCTCTTGAACATCCAGTTGTTCTTCTTCTTCTTCTACATCCTCAACTGATGCTTCTACTTCTCTTTGTTCCTACTCACCTTGATTGTGAGAGCCTGAACTTATCTCCCTTTGTTCCTGATTCAAGCCGGCTCCATCTTGGCCTAAACTTGTCTCCAACCCTTCCTCATTCAAGCCGGCTCCTTCTTGGCCACTTTCTTGAACTTCAGGCTCATTTCCCCCCTCACGATCATGGTGAGAGTCTCCATATTGTTCCCTTTGACCAGAGTTCTGATCCTGGGACATCTTGATTCCTAGCCCCTCTAGGATAATCCTTAACACCCCAGCCTTATCTGAGGTTAGATCTTTCAAGTCTTCTTGGTTCTTTTCTTCATAGTATCCTCTTTCTTCTACAAACTTCACATCCCGTGATACTAGAACTCTTCTTCCTTTTGGATCATAGCATTTGTATCCCTTCTGTGTTGTAGAGTAGCCTATGAATACAGCCTTTGTACTCCTTGCTTCCAACTTGCTCCTCATCTGTCCCGGAATCAACACATAGCACAAACACCCAAAGACTCTCAAGTGTTCTACCGACGGCTTGTGTTTATTCAAGACCTCAAATGGTGCCTGATCTTCAAGGATCTTTGTAGGTGTCCGGTTGATCAGGTAGCAAGCAGTGGCCACAGCATCACTCCAAAACCTTTTGGGAACATTTGCTTGAAACATTAATGACCGAGCAGTCTCCATGAGATGTCGATTCTTCCTCTCAGCCACACCATTCTGTCGAGGTGTGTAAGGGCAGTTTGTTTGATGAAGAATCCCATGATGAGCTAGATGATACTTGAATGCATGGCTAGTGTATTCTCCTCCATTATCTGATCTAAAAATTTTAATCTTAGCATGATAATGGTTAGTCACATAAGCTTGAAAGTTTTTAAATGCATCAAGAACTCTATCTTTAGATGGGATTAAGGTTAACCAGGTGTATTTGGATTTTTCATCAATGAATGTGACAAAATACTTATGATTCTCCCTAGATAAGCAAGGTGCAGTCCATACATCAGAATGAATCAAATCAAAGCATTTTTCATAAACAGTAGATGACCTTTGAAACACAGTTTTACAATGTTTGCCTAAAATGCAAGCTTCACAGTCTTTATTCTCAAAATTAACACCTGGCAACATCAAATTCAAGGCTCTACTATGAGGATGTCCTAGTCTAGCATGCCACAAAGCATTGTTATTCAAACTTGAAGTAGTAAATGTTGAGATGAAGACCAAGAAGTGAAGAGATGAAGCTTTGGGGATGAATGAAGTGAGACAGTAACTTTGGAGTTTTTACCACAGTAACTTTGGAGTTTCACCATTTCTGGATAAAGGTAACTAAGTTAGAGCTTGGGAAGTTACCTTACATCCATTTGGAGAGTAAAAACGTCCAAGGGTATTTGGAGAGGATAAGGAGCACATGGACAGGCTGTCTTGAGCTGGAAAGGGGAAAATGCTTTATTACTATAGCAAGCATGTGAGGAAACACAACCAAGCATTTCAAAAGGAGTTCCAGCCTGTCCATTGACTCCACATGCTTATGGATTTCGAAATTTACTTTATCAGCCTTATCTCTTCATATATATCTTGTATCTGAATCATTAAATCAATTAATGGAGTTTTGAGTCTATCTCTCTCTAGAATCTCTCTATTCTCTCTAAACTTTACTCTAATCTTCTCTGATTATTATTAAACACACTCTAAAACACAAAAGTGTTTATGGTATCAGAGCCAGGTTGCTCAAAAGGGGATGAGTGTGTGATTTGTTTTTCGCAAATTTAGGTTCTTTCTTGGTGTTCTTGAGTGTTCTTGGTGTTCTTGAGTGTTCTTGGTGATTCTGGGTTGTGTTCTTCAGTCACTAGGCTCGTTTGGATTGTTCTGATGGAAACAAACAATCTAGACATGGAGAAGAAGCACAGATCTAGTACAATCATGGAGCTTGAAGAAGAGAGGGATGGCGATTGGTCAAGATGGGCAAAGAGAGCTTTGGAAAGCTGTGGGTTATGGTGTGGTCATGTAAAGGGGAAGCCTTTAGTGGAAATGGCTACTGAAGAAGGTCAGACAAGGAATCTGAAAGGTGAAGATGAAGCTGATCAAGAAACCACTTTGGAGAGTGGGATTGAAGAAGCTTATGTAGAAAGGTCCAAACTTGTGAAGGTCAGTGGAGACAAGAGAGTGATCCGCGGCTTGAGACAAGGAAAGGATGAGTTGTATCAGCTTGTGGGAAGGCTGAAAGAAGGATGGATGGAGCTGGATGTGCTGAGACCAATCACATCTGATCCGAGAGTTATTAAAGAAAGGAGGAAACAAGATGTGTTCCTGAGCTTTCTTGTGAAGGAGATATGGGTTCTTGTTCTTCATGCGTGTGATGTGTGGGAAGAGGACAAGAGCTCAAACCAGTGGAAAGGTGGTACAAGCTGTAAGAAGGGGAGGCTGAGAAAGCTTTCTAGAGTGTGGCTTAAGATGGGAAAGGCTTGGAAGAAGGACAGGGAGTCTGGGTATCTAACTGATAGGATGAGCTTGAAGATGATCAAGGAGGTGGCTCAACAAGTGGTAAGAGGAGAGTGTTCTTACTCTGCCTATATGAGTAACTCAGTGGAGGACAGTATGGTTATGGAGGAGCAGATGATCCTATCACAAAGAAAGAATGGGATGAGTTTGTCAAGTATGTGTATGCTTTGGCTACGACCCGGAGACAAGGTGCTTCTGCCTTAGCATCCACATCCAAACCCATCATCATTGATTCTGGAGCAACACATCATATGATCAGTGATAAAAGTCTGATAAGTGGAGTCAACGCTGCAACAGGGAGTGTCATGATAGCTAATGGTGCTAGGATCCCAATAGAAGGCGTGGGAAACCTCAAGTTGTTTGAGAAGAGCTCACCTGCGTTCTATTTGCCTCAGTTCACTTCAAATCTGATATCAGTGAAGAAGGCCACAGTTGATCTTGATTGTCAAGTAGTATTCAGGCCAAATGAAGTTGAGTTTCAAGATTTGAAGACTGGGAGAGTTATTGGTAGAGGAGACAGCAAGAATCAGTTATATCATCTCCAAACAGCTAAGACCTCTAACCCTATTGATTCTGTATGCTTGAGTAGTACTGCTGATAGGTGTGAGAGTACTACTTGGCATGCTAGATTAGGACATCCTCATGCTCGTGCAATTGAATTGATTATGCCTAATTTGTCATTCAATCACTTGGAATGTGAAGCGTGCATCTTAGGGAAGCATTGTAGAACTGTTTTTTTCCCACATCAGAGACCATATATGCAAATTTCTTTGATCTTGTTAATTCTGATGTGTGGACAGCCCCTTGTATGTCTAGAGAAAACAAGAAGTACTTTGTGACATTCATAGATGAGAAGTCTAAGTATACATGGATCACATTGCTGCCATCTAAGGATAGAGTGTTTGAGGCTTTTGTCAACTTCCAAGCATATGTAACTAACCATTACAATGCTACTGTGAAGGTACTACGGTCTGATAATGGAGGAGAATACACCAGTCATGCCTTCAAGAGTCACTTGGCTAAACATGGGATAGTGCATCAGACCAGTTGTGCTTACACACCACAGCAGAATGGGGTAGCTGAGAGGAAGAATAGGCATCTGATGGAGGTGGCTAGATCCATGATGTATCATGCTAATGTTCCAAAGAGGTTTTGGGGTGATGCTGTTCAGACTGCATGCTATCTTATCAATCGGATTCCAACTAAGGTATTGAAGAATCTGTCTCCTTTTGAGGTGCTGAACAAGAGCAAGCCATACATAGATCATCTGCGTGTCTTTGGATGTCTATGTTATGTCTGGGTTCCAGGAGAACAGAGAAACAAGTTGGAGGCAAAGAGCACTAAAGCAATGCTCATTGGATACTCAGTAACTCAGAAGGGGTACAAGTGCTATGATCCAGCAACCAGGAGAGTGTTGGTGTCTAGAGATGTTAAGTTCATAGAGACCAAGGGGTATTATGAAGAAAAGAATTGGGAAGACTTGGAAGATCTGTCTCAAGAACCAAGAAACATGGCAGAGAATCTGAGGAACATATTGGAAAGGCTTGGGGTAAACATGTCCCAGGATAAGGTTAGAGAACCTGAAAGAACAACTCCCCTTGATCATGAGGGGGGAAATGAGTATGAGTCTGAATCAAGAGTGCAAGAGCAGCACCAAGGGGATTCAGGTCATCATGATCAAGAGGTGACACAAGAAGTAGAGAATGTTCCTCAGGTCGGTGTGAATGAGCAGGGAGAGGTTCATGATCCAGAGGAGGTGAGTGAGACCGAAACAGAGGTTCAAGCAGAGGTTCAAGCTGAGGATCAGGTTCAGGTTTTGCGAAGGAGCACAAGGATAAAGAGGGACGCTTCCAACTGGGTAAACACGAGAGTGTACTACAATGCCCAGGCTGTGGAGCATCCTTCTCAAGCCGTATGTTCCTTTGCAGAATATCCAGAAGAGCACATGGTGTTTATGTGTAACTTGGATGAGAATGAGATACCAAGATCTTATGAAGAAGTTATGAAGCACAAGGTTTGGAGAGATTCAGTAGGAGATGAAAGGGATGCAATGATCAGGAATGATACTTGGTATGAGAGTGAGTTACCTAAAGGGAAGAAGGCAGTTTCAAGCAGATGGGTCTTCACCATCAAGTATTTTGCAAATGGGGAGATAGATAGGCGCAAGACTAGGCTGGTTGCAAGAGGATTTACACAGACTTAGTAAATAAACAGCTTGATTCAGAAACAGGAGCTAATTCTTCAAGCATGTAAAGATCCCCTTTAGTAACTCCTTTTCCAATCAACTGGCTGCTCTCAATATCCTGAAACTTCACATCATTAGGACTAAAGATAACATTGCAATGAAGATCAGTAGTACACTTCTTTACTGATAGTAAGTTTGATGTGAATTATGGCATGTAGAATGCTCTAGTATGTTTATTAAATAGTTTTAAGTTTCCTATTCCTCTAATAGGGATTTTATCTCCTTTTGCAATCATCACATGTCCATTAGCAGGTTCAATATCTTTAATCAAACTAGTGTCACTAATGATATGATGAGATACACCAGAATCAACTACTAATGGTTTAGTCATGTCATTAGCCATAAGACAAAGTGTACTAGATGACTTGAGAGAGTGATCAGTCCTAGCAAGACTAGCATATACATGATCCGGTTTGGCAATTCCATGTTTCTCAAGACTATTATCATCATTCTTAACTATCATTGATGCACCAAAGGAATAACCATAAGTGTTACCGTTTTCCTTAAGCATCTTGATGAGGGAGTCAATGTCTGATCTCCTAATGTAGTCTTGCTCCCCTCCTCGGTGATTTGGATTGCCTGCATACGCCACCAAGGACCTGCCATCACTCTCCCTTCCTCCTTCATCATTGCTCTTTCCTGAGGTACCAGCACCGCTTGATCCTTCACTCACATTTGCCCTGGCATCCCTCTCCTTCAAGAACTTGGCTGGCTTCAGATGGGGGTGGAGTATCCAGCATTGGCTCTTCTTATGGCCATGCTTCTTGCAATGATCACAGCTCCCATTGAACTTCCTGTCTTCAAACTTGTTGTAACCGGCCATGTTTGCTTGAGGAGCTTCATCAGAGTTGACTTGCGCAGCCTTATTTGCCAGTGACATCTCTCCTTTGCTTCCAAACAATCCAATAGACCCCTGCTCCTTCTGAATTTGAGAGCACACCTCCTCAAGGTCTGGTAGCTTATCCGCTCTCAACATGTGTTTAATCAGTGAGTTGTAAGCCGGATTCAAGGTAAGCAATAGTCCAAAGACCTTATCCTGCTCCCTCCTCTCATTAAGCAGCTCTGGATCGGTTGTGCTTGGCCTCAGCATCTCCAGCTCTGACCATAAGGACCGGAACCTCCCCAAATGTTTGGTGAATTCCATGTCATCTTGTACCAAGCCGTTTATGGCTTTCTTTACTTCAAACACTCGGTGAAGGTTTGAAGCATTCCCATACACCTTCTTCAAGGTGTCCCATAGTTCCTTTGCTGACTCACAATAGCTGTAAGCCTCTAGGATCGCCGGCTCTAGAGAGGCATGAAGAACTGACATCACAAGCATGTCTTCTCGCTGCCACTTCTCTACGGTCGTTTCATTTGAGACCTCTTCCGAGTCTTCTCCCTGAGTAATGAGCTGTGGAGCTTCACCATCCGTGAGATGCTTCCACAAACCCTTACTTCCCACTGTGGTTCTCACCATCCGAGACCACACCAAGTAGTTACTCCCCTTGAAAGTAACTGCCACCTTCATGTGCATGCTTATCCCTCCATCCATCTTCAACAGCTTGTTCTTGAACTACTTGTAGAAGACTTTGAACTTGAGACTAGACTGCACCAACACGTCAAGAACTCACAACACACACGCAAAAGCTTCAATCTTGTAACCACAACGTAACCAAGGAAGACTTGAGGCTAGAGACTCCACGGAACCTTCAAAGCTTTAGTCTTTAGCCCACGCAAAGAACTCAGATTCTCAAGAACCTGGCTCTGATACCATATAAGTTTTAGAGTATAAAGAGTAATCTGAGAGTTTAGGAGAGATTAGAGAAGTATTAGAGATGATTTAGAGTAGAATCTGAGATCAAGAGACTAAGAGAAAAGCCATGGAGGCTAAGAATAATCTGAACTGTCTAATCTTTATTATGGATGAGGTTACAACAGTTATAGGAGAGTCATTAGGGCTTTTGCGCAAAGGGAAATGGCACTAGTCTAAGCATGTGAAGTCAAGGCTGAATGGAGTGTCTCCTTTTGAAATGAACGGACAGGAGGGCACACATGCTTCTGGCTTTACAACCTGTCCAAGAGCTGGATGGATAAGGCGCGTCCCAACCTTATCCATAAACGGTCTGATCCGTTCCAAACCTTCCGTGTCTAATGAAGGCACTGCTCGTCCATCTTCCTTCTCTTTCACGTTCCCTCAGATGTACGGTCATGCCCTATCCGTACACACCATGCCCTAACTTTGCACAACCTTTAAACTGACTTTAAAGGTCATTCAAGCTCTCATGGTCGAGGTGATCCGTACCGTCCGTACTTAGGCCGTACCGTTCTTCCCTTGCACATTACTTGCCCAACTCCTCTTTTCTATCACATAATGGCTTCCTCATCTCAACATCCTAAAGCACATTGCGCATTTATGGTAAATCTGGATGAGGGTTATATCCCAAGAAGCTATGAAGAGGCAATACAAGACAAGGAGTGGAAGGAATCAGTTGGAGCTGAGGCAGGAGCTATGATCAAGAATGATACATGGTATGAGAGTGAGTTACCAAAAGGGAAGAAGGCTGTGACTAGTAGATGGATCTTCACAATCAAGTATAAGGCTGATGGAAAGGTTGAGAGGAAGAAGTCAAGACTGGTTGCAAGAGGCTTTACTCAAACTTATGGAGAAGATTACATTGAGACCTTTGCACCAGTAGCTAAACTACACACAATCCGGATTGTATTAAGCTTAGCTGTGAACCTTGGATGGGGCTTATGGCAAATGGATGTGAAGAATGCATTTCTACAAGGAGAGCTGGAGGATGAAGTGTATATGCATCCACCTCCAGGCTTGGAACACTTAGTGAAGAGAGGGAATGTGTTGAGACTGAAGAAAGCTATCTATGGACTAAAGCAATCACCAAGAGCTTGGTACAACAAGCTAAGTACTACTCTGAATGGCCGAGGCTTCAAGAAGTCTGAGCTAGATCACACTCTCTTCACTCTAACTACTCCCTCAGGTATGATTGCACTTCTTGTGTATGTTGATGATATCATTATCACAGGGAGTGATAAGGAAGGTATCATAGCAACCAAGGATTTCCTTAAATCCATGTTTGAGATTAAAGACTTGGGAGAAATGAAATACTTTCTTGGAATTGAGATATGTAGATCCAAGGAGGGTTTGTTCATGTCCCAAAGAAAGTATACACTTGATCTTTTGAAAGGTGCAGGTGTTTATGGAGGCAAGACAGCAAGGATGCCCATGGAGGAAGGCTACAAAGTCCCACGAGAGGGGGAGATTGAAGACAACAAACCTTATCAGGATCCTAAACTCTATAGAAAACTAGTTGGCAAATTGATTTATCTTACCATAACTAGGCCTGACATTTGTTTTGCTGTGAATCAGGTGAGTCAACACATGCAAGTGCCTAAGGAGCATCATTGGCGGATGGTGGTATAAGTTTTAGAGAATCTGAGTTTGATATAAGGAAAGAAAGAGATTAGAAAGAGTCTAGAGGTGATTTAGGACGAGTTTAGCTAAGAGTTTAGTGTATGATCATGATTGAGAGCCTTTGAGTCTAAGAGAGTGTTTTGGTGTCAAGAACTGTCTGATTATCATTAATGAAGAGTTTACAAATATATAGGAGAAGATACAAGGGTTTTCCTAAAGGTAAAGTAAGCAAAGCATGATGTGAAGTCAAGGAAGAGCTAGGCGCCGGTTTCAAACTAAGCCAATGGGAGACTCCACATGTGTGGGATGAATGGATAAGGTTGCTTTCCCTTTCCAGCTGCATACAGCCTGTCAAGCCGCGGCCTTATCCTTCTCTCAACGGTCTGATCAAGTGCTGGTAACTCTCCATAGTTACCATCACCCTTTTCACAAGTAACCATCCTGAATAGTGAAGAGTGTTACCCAAGACTTGTACGGCCACTCCTCATGTACGGCCTGTACGGATTGTACGGACTAAGCCTCCTCAATCCCTTTCTTCCTAATGCTTCACTACTTCATACCCTCTCCTCACATACATTACTCAACACTTCATCTCATGATCTCATCTCAAAGTGATCTCATCTCAACACTCCCCCTCAAGCTTAGCTTTGTGAAAGTCTAAGCTTGGATAGCCATGAGATCTTCCTCATTAAAAACCTCACCAAAGAAAACCCATTGGGACAAAACTTTGATAAGGGAAAAAGAGTAAAGACCTCATAGCTAAGGGGCTTAGCTCCTTCTTGTGAGATCAATGAGTCCTAGCCGGCTATGAATGGACTCAATTGTCTTCTGCCTTGCTGCCTTTGTGAACACATCTGCTAGCTGATCTTCACTTCTCGTGTAACATGGTAAGATGACTCCAAGAAGAATCATTTGCCTCACCTTGTGACAATCTACTTCAATGTGCTTGGTTCTCTCATGGAAGACTGAGTTGGTGGCAATGTGTATAGCAGCCTGGTTGTCACAATGCATGGTCATTGGAGTGGATTGAATAATCTCCAAGTGCTTCAGTATCCCTTTGATCCATACAAGCTCATTAGTCAGCTTCAGCATGGCTCGGTATTCAGCTTCAGCACTTGAGCATGAGACCACCTTCTGCTTCTTACTCTTCCAAGTTACTAAGTTCCCTCCAATGAATGTGCAGTAGCCGGTTGTGGACCTTCTATCTGCTCTATCTCCTGCCCAATCCGCATCACAGTAGCCTACAACTTCAGTACTCCCATTACACCCCATCCACACTCCTTGATCCGCTGAGCCATTAAGATACATCAAGAGCCGGTTCACCATTCCCCAATGATGTTCTTTTGGAACTTGCATATGCTGACTCACCTGGTTCACAGCAAAACAAATATCAGGACGTGTGATGGTTAGGTATATGAGCTTACCCACTAGCTTTCTATAAAGCTTTGCATCCTTGAATGGTGGACTGTCTTCAATCTCCCCCTCACGTGGAACCTTGTATCCATCTTCCAAGGGAGTCTTGGCCGTCTTTCCATCAAGCTTACCTGCATCTTTCAACAGATCAAGTGTATACTTTCTTTGGGATAGAAACAAACCTTCCTTGGATCTACATATCTCAATCCCAAGGAAGTATTTCATCTCTCCCAAGTCTTTAATCTCAAAAACAGATTTAAGAAAGTCTTTAGTGGCTTGTATCTCTTCTTTATCACTACCTGTTATAATGATGTCATCTACATACACAAGTAGAACGACAATACCTGAAGGTGTGTTGAGTGTAAAGAGAGTATGATCAAGCTCTGACTTCCTAAAGCCTCTTCCATTCAGAGTTGTGCTCAACTTGTTGTACCATGCCCTTGGTGATTGTTTCAGACCATAGATAGCTTTCTTTAGTCTGAGAACATTCCCTTTCTTCACCAAGTGCTCTAGACCAGGAGGAGGTAACATATACACTTCATCTTCTAGTTCTCCTTGTAGGAATGCATTCTTTACATCCATTTGCCACAAGCCCCACTCAAGATTCACCGCAAGTGATAGGACAATCCTGATGGTATGTAGCTTAGCAACTGGCGCAAATGTGTCTATATAATCCTCTCCATATGTTTGAGTGAATCCTCTTGCAACCAAGCGAGTCTTCTTTCTATCAATCTGTCCATTTGCTAGGTACTTGATTGTGAAGATCCATCTACTAGACACTGCTCTCTTTCCTTTAGGTAACTCACTCTCATACCAAGTGTCATTCTTGATCATTGCATTGGATTCAGCTCCCACTGATTCCCTCCACTCCTTGTCCTTCATGGCTTCCTCATATGACTTTGGTACATGGCTCTCATCTAAGCTTACCATAAAGGCACAATGTTCTTCTGGATAATGAGCAAAGGAACACACAGCTTGAGAGGGATGTTCCACAGCCTGGGCATTGTAGTACACTCTCGTGTTTACCCAGTTGGAACTATCCTTTCTCACTCTGGTGCTTCTTCTCAATGGCTGCACCGCCGGCTCTGATTCAGGTTCAGTTGTAGTTGCATTAGTTTCCTCCTCTTGATCTTGGCTTGGTACCTCCCTATCTTCCTGCATCATACTTTGATCATGATCACCTGAGCCTTCTTGATCATGGCTTTCAACATGTACTTCAGCTGGTTCAGGTGTGTTTTCCCCCCCATGATCTAAGTTTGATGCCTCGGTAGGTTGTGTGGTTGTTGTACTGCGTCTCTCCTTCGGATCCTGGGTAGTATGTATCCCAAGCCCCTCTAGAATACTTCTAAGGCTGGCCGCTCTATCTGACTCTCTTGTCAATTCTAGCAGCTCATCTTGATTCTTTTCCTCATAGAACCCCTTAGCTTCAATGAACTTTACATCTCTAGAGACTAGAACTCTTCGAGTAGTAGGATCATAGCACTTGTAACCCTTTTGAGTAGTAGAGTAGCCAACAAACATAGCTCTTGTGCTGGTTGCTTCAAGCTTGTTTCTCAACTCTTTTGGCCTAAGGACAAAGCATAGACATCCAAAGATTCGCATATGCTCCAATGATGGCTTGTACTTGTTCAAGGCTTCAAAAGGGGACTGATCATGTAGAATCTTAGTTGGGATCCGGTTGATTAGATAACACGATGTAGCCACAGCATCACTCCAAAACCTTTTAGGGACATTTCCTTGAAACATCATTGACCTTGCCACCTCCATGAGATGCCTATTCTTTCTCTCAGCCACTCCATTTTGCTGAGGAGTATAAGGACAACTCGTTTGGTGTAGTATCCCATGTTGCGCTAGATGTTGCTTGAAGGCTTGACCAGTGTATTCCCCACCATTATCTGATCTCAAAATTTTAATCTTGGCATTGTAATGGTTAGTCACATAGTTTTGAAAATTTTTAAAAGCTTCAAGCACCCTATCTTTGGTTTGAATAAGTGTTATCCAGGTGTATTTCGATTTTTCATCTATGAATGTGACAAAGTATTTAAAACTATCCCTAGACAAGCAAGGAGCAGTCCAAACATCAGAGTGAATTAGATCAAAGCACTTGTCATAAACAGTAGATGAAATGGGAAACACAGTTTTACAATGCTTGCCTAAAATGCAAGCTTCACAATCCTTATTTTCAAATACCACACCTGGTAACATTAAGTTTAAAGCCCTAACATGGGGATGACCTAGTCTAGCATGCCACAATGCATTTTTATTCATCATAGAAGCAGAAGTAAATGAGCATAAGTAATCAGAAACAGGAGCTAGTTCTTCAAGTAAATATAAATCTCCCTTGGTAACTCCTTTTCCAATCAATTGGCTGCTCTCAATATCCTGAAACTTCACATCATTAGGACTGAATATAACATTGCAATTAAGATCTGTAGTACACTTCTTTACAGATAATAGATTTGATGTGAAGTCAGGCATATAAAATGCTTTAGAGTCTTTATCAAACAATTTTAGCTTGCCAATTCCTCTAATTGGGATTTTATCTCCATTTGCAATCATGACATGTCCATTTGTAGGTTCAATGTCTCTAATCAAACTAGTATCACTAATCATATGATGAGATGCTCCTGAATCAACTACCAATGGTTTAAACAGATTGTGTGCAATATGAGACTGTCCTAGTATGCTAGTAGGTTTATAAGCAATGCTTGAATGATCAGGTTCTCTAGCAATACTACACGATTCATATAATGCACCAAAGGAGTAACCAAGAGTACCAAGTGTGTTACCATTCTCCTTTAGCATTTTGATGAGGGAGTCAAGGTCTGATCTCCTTAGGTACTCGTTCTCACGGTTGTTCTGAAGGCTTGGCTGAGGTGTGTAAGTCACCAGGGCCTTGCTATCTCCAGGCTCACGTGTCCCGCCCTCTCCAGCTTGGCCTGAGCTCCCAGCAACACTTGAACTTCCCGGCTCACTTCCAGCATACGAGACATTGGCTCTCCCATCTTTCTCTCTTGAGAACTTGGCCGGCTTCAGATGAGGATGCAAGATCCAGCACTGGTTCTTCTTGTGACCTTGTCTCTTGCAATGATCACAATTTCCCGTGAACTTCTTTGCATCATACTGGTTAGAGCTCGCACGGTTTGCTTGCGGAACTTCAGCTTGGTTTGCAAGTGTGATCTCTCCTTTCCCTCCAAAGAGACCGATAGAACCTTCCTCCTTCTGAACTTGTGCACACACTTCCTCAAGGTCAGGTAACTTCCCGGACCTCAGAATGTGTTTGATGAGGCTGTTGTAGCTTGGATTCAGCGTGAGCAGCAACCCAAACACCTTGTCCTGCTCGCGTCTCTCAGCCAGCTCATCTAGGTTGGTTGTGCCTGGCCTCAGCATCTCCAGTTCAGACCACAAGGCTCTGAACCTCCCAAGGTGCTTAGTAAACTCCATGTCCTCCTGTGTCAAGCTGTTGATAGCACGTTTCACTTCAAACACACGGCTCAAGTTTGAGATGTTATCATAAACCTTCTTTAGCGTGTCCCAAAGATCCTTTGCTGTCTCACAGTAGCTGTATGCCTCCAGGATAGACACTTCAAGAGACCGTTGGAGTATGGACATCACCAGCTGATCATCTTGCTCCCACTTCTCTTCATCGCACTCGACAATCTCCTTGTCGCCTTCATAAGTAATGAGCTTTGGGGCTTCACTCTGTGTGATGTGTCCCCATAAACCCTTACTCCCCACTGCTGTCTTCACCAAACGAGACCACAAAAGGTAGGTAACCCCCTTGAGAGTAACCGGAACCACTGCCTTGTTGTTTCCATTTCAGAATCACCCGGATGAAAGCTAAGCGGCTGGTGTGTTCCTGAGTGTTCTAGTACTCAAACCCAGATTATGATGAACCTGGCTCTGATACCATATAAGTATTAAAGAATCTGAGTTTGATATAAGGAAAGAAAGAGATTAGAAAGAGTCTAGAGGTGATTTAGGACGAGTTTAGCTAAGAGTTTAGTGTATGATCATGATTGAGAGCCTTTGAGTCTAAGAGAGTGTTTTGGTGTCAAGAACTGTCTGATTATCATTAATGAAGAGTTTACAAATATATAGGAGAAGATACAAGGGTTTTCCTAAAGGTAAAGTAAGCAAAGCATGTGAAGTCAAGGAAGAGCTAGGCGCCGGTTTCAAACTAAGCCAATGGGAGACTCCACATGTGTGGGATGAATGGATAAGGTTGCTTTCCCTTTCCAGCTGCATACAGCCTGTCAAGCCGCAGCCTTATCCTTCTCTCAACGGTCTGATCAAGTGCTGGTAACTCTCCATAGTTACCATCACCCTTTTCACAAGTAACCATCCTGAATAGTGAAGGGTGTTACCCAAGACTTGTACGGCCACTCCTCATGTACGGCCTGTACGGATTGTACGGACTAAGCCTCCTCAATCCCTTTCTTCCTAATGCTTCACTACTTCATACCCTCTCCTCACATACATTACTCAACACTTCATCTCATGATCTCATCTCAAAGTGATCTCATCTCAACAGGTGGAGAGGATCTTGATGTATCTCAATGGCTCACCTGATCAAGGAGTATGGATGGGCTGCAATGGAAGCACAGAGGTTGTTGGATACTGTGATGCTGATTGGGCTGGTGATAGAGCTGACAGGAGATCAACAACCGGCTATTGCACATTCATTGGAGGCAACTTGGTGACTTGGAAGACCAAGAAGCAAAAGGTGGTGTCTTGCTGAAGTGCAGAAGCTGAGTATAGAGCCATGCAGAAGCTTACAAACGAGCTAGTATGGATCAAGGGCATCTTGAAGCATTTGGGGATTGATCAAGCCACGCCAATGACCATGCATTGTGATAACCAAGCCGCGATCCACATAGCCTCCAACTCGGTGTTCCATGAAAGAACCAAGCACATTGAGGTTGATTGTCACAAGGTGAGGCAGATGATTGTCCTAGGAGTCATCTTGCCATGCTACACTAGGAGTGAAGATCAGTTGGCTGATGTGTTCACTAAGGCAGCAAGACAGCAGACTATGGAGTCCATTCATATCAGATTGGGACTCATAGATCTTGGGAAGAGAAGGAGCTAATCCTCTAAGTCATGAGGTCTTTACTCTTTTTCCCTCATCAAGGTTTTGTCCCAATGGGTTTTCCTTGGTGAGGTTTTTAATGAGGAAGATCTCATGGCTGTCCAAGCTTAGGCTTTCACAAAGCCAAGATTGAGGGGGAGTGTTGAGATGAGGAAGCCATAATGTGAAAGAAAAGAGGAGTTGGGCAAGTAATATGCAAGGGAAGAACGGTACGGCCTAAGTACGGATGGTACGGCCTAAGTACGGACGGTACGGATCACCTCGACCATGAGAGCTTGAATGACCTTTAAAGTCAGTTTAAAGGTTGTGCAAAGTTAGGGCATGGTGTGTACAGATAGGGCATGACCGTACATCTGAGGGAACGTGAAAGAGAAGGAAGATGGACGAGCAGTGCCTTCATTAGACACGGAAGGTTTGGAACGGATCAGACCGTTTATGGATAAGGTTGGGACGCGCCTTATCCATCCAGCTCTTGGACAGGCTGTAAAGCCAGAAGCATGTGTGCCCTCCTGTCCGTTCATTTCAAAAGGAGACACTCCATTCAGCCTTGACTTCACATGCTTAGACTAGTGCCATTTCCCTTTGCGTAAAAGCCCTATTGACTCTCCTATAAATGTTGTAACCTCATCCATAATAAAGATTAGACAGTTCAGATTATTCTTAGCCTCCATGGCTTTTCTCGTAGTCTCTTGATCTCAGATTTTACTCTAAATCATCTCTAATACTTCTCTAATCTCTCCTAAACTCTCAGATTACTCTTTATACTCTAAAACTCATAAATCCTGCATCAAACAAGCTGTCCTTACACGCCTCAACAGAATGGTGTATGATTTTAGAGAATAAGAAAGGTATTGAGAAGTCTAAGAGAGATTGAAGAGAGATTAGAATGTTTAAGAGAAAGTGTATGAGATTATCATGATGAACTAGAGAGAGACTCATCAAATCGTGTTCCATTAATCAAGACAGAGTTTACAATATATAAGAAGAGACTTAAGGGTTTTCAGAAAGCATAAGCATGTGAAGTCAAGGATAAGGTTTGCTTTAATTCAAACTGAGCCAATAGGAGAGGCCACACGCTTTTGGGATCTTTTACTAAGACTGCTTTTGCCAATACAGCCTGTCCCAGCCTGTCAAGATAAGACCCAGCTCCCTTAGCCATCCAAACGGTCATCTCTTCATGGTAAAATCCCCTTTGGCCTTTAACTCCTTTTACTCGGGTAAAAGGTGACTTGGGCGAGTTATGGATCGACCATGGTCCGGATGGTACGGCCTGTACGGCCTTGTACGGCCTGGTCGATCCCTAACCCATCTTTTCCATTCCTTCACACCATCTCATCTCTTCTTCAACTCCTTAGGACATCTTCTCTCATATATTGATCAGCTCATTTCAACATGGTGTGGCTGAAAGGAAAAACAGGCACTTGATGGAGGTTGCTAGATCACTAATGTTCCAAGCAAATGTCCCAAAGAGATTTTGGAGTGATGCTGTGGCCACTGCTTGCTACTTGATCAATAGAATTCCTACAAAGGTCTTAAAGGATCAAGCACCATTTGAAGTTCTAAACAAGCACAAGTCATCAGTGGACTACTTGAGAGTTTTTGGATGCTTATGCCATGTGTTGGTACCAGGAGAGTTAAGGAACAAGTTAGAAGCAAGAAGCACTAAGGCAATGTTCATTGGTTACTCAACAACAAAAAAGGGATACAAGTGCTATGATCCAGATACTAGAAGAGTTCTGATCTCTAGAGATGTAAAGTTCATAGAAGCAAGAGGATACTATGAAGAAAAGAATCAAGAGGATTTAAAGGATTTAACATCAGATAAGGCCGGAGCTTTGAGAATGATCTTGGAAGGTCTAGGCATCAAGATGAACCAGGATCCGAATGTTGGTGGTGGAAACCAACAAGAGAGCTCCGGAGCACCTGTTGGAGTTGATCAAACACCTCACCTTGATCATGAGGGGGGAAGTGAGCCTGAAACTCAAGAAAATGGCCAAGATGGAGCCGGCTTGAGTGAAGAAGGAGAAGAGAGTAACTCAGGCTCTCATAATCAAGGTGACCAAAGACAAGAAGATGTAGAAGCTCAGGTTGAAGTACAAGAGCCGAGTGTCCAAGATGAGCCTGTTCAAGATCAGCCAGTATTGAGAAGAAGCACAAGGCTGAGAAAGGATCCTTCTAGCTGGGTAAACACGAGAGTGTACTACAATGCCCAGGCTGTGGAGCATCCTACTCAGGCCGTGTGTTCCTTTGCTCAATATCCTGAAGAGCATTGTGCTTTTATGGTGAACTTGGATGAGAACTATATTCCAAAGAGCTATGAAGAGGCAATGTTAGATAAGGAGTGGAAGGAATCAATGAGAGCTGAGGCAGGAGCTATGGTAAAGAATGATACATGGTATGAGAGTGAACTACCCAAGGGAAAGAAGGCAGTATCAAGTAGATGGATCTTCACAATCAAGTACAAGGCTGATGGGCAAATTGAGAGGAAGAAGTCAAGGCTGGTTGCAAGAGGCTTCACACAAACCTATGGAGAGGATTACATTGAGACATTTGCACCAGTGGCTAAGCTACATACAATCCGGATTGTACTAAGCTTAGCTGTGAACCTTGGATGGGGCTTATGGCAAATGGATGTGAAGAATGCTTTTCTACAAGGAGAGCTTGAGGATGAAGTCTATATGCATCCTCCACCAGGCCTTGAACACTTAGTGAAGAAGGGAAATGTGTTGAGATTGAAGAAAGCCATCTATGGATTGAAGCAATCACCAAGAGCTTGGTACAACAAGCTGAGTACTACCTTGAATGGCCGAGGCTTCAAGAAGTCTGAACTAGATCACACTCTCTTCACTCTCACCACTCCCTCAGGTATGATAGCCCTCCTTGTGTATGTTGATGATATCATTATCACAGAAAGTGATAAGGAAGGTATCATAGCAACCAAGGAGTTCCTTAAGTCTATGTTTGAGATTAATTACTTGGGAGAAATGAAATACTTCCTTGGGATTGAGATATGTAGATCCAAGGAAGGTTTGTTCATGTCCCAAAGGAAATATACACTTGATATCTTGAAAGGTGCAAGTGCTTATGGAGGCAAGACAGCAAGGATGCCTATGGAGGAAGGATACAAAGTCCCACGAGAGGGGGAGATTGAAGACAGCAAACCATATCAGGATCCTAAACTATATAGAAAACTAGTTGGCAAATTGATTTACCTTACCATCACTAGACCTGACATCTGTTTTGCTGTGAATCAGGTGAGTCAACACATGCAGGTGCCTAAGGAGCATCATTGGTGTTGAAGCTTACATGATCCAAGAGAGCTTGGTGGTTATTCTAGAAGAGGAAGCAACCTGTTGAGAAGTATGATGAAGGATGAAGAAGCAATGTCCAAGGCGGCTTCAAGTGTTGAGGTGATTGGAGAGTGGCTGAAGCATCCTCATGTAGCTCAAGCAACAAGGTGGCGACTCTATAAGAAGAAGAAGCAGCCAAGACTCAGTAAGAGAAGTTGTATCTCCAAGAAGAGGCTGATCTGGTGTGTCCGAGCACTTCAACCTAACAAGAGGTTAGGTGAAAGGGGGAGAGACCAAGATTAGGCAGTAAGGAGAGTACAAGGCGTGGGATGATTGTAGAGGCCATGATCCAGAGTCTTTGTGTCCCTTACATTGTTGGTAAGGCACAAAGACTCACTGGCCAATCCCTAGGCCTTGGAGACTTTACTCTTTTTCCCTCATCAAGGTTTTGTCCCAAAGGGTTTTCCTTGGTGAGGTTTTTAATGAGGAAGTTCTTCAGGGTTCCAAGCTTGACTTAGGATCAACTAAAGTCAAGCTTGAGGGGGAGTGTTGAACTGAAGAGAAGAATGGTGCTTGTGCATAAATAGGGCAAGCTCTTGAAGATCTTAAGAAGAGTTCTATGAAGCTTCAGAAGTGATGAGAAGCTGATATAAGGTTGGAACTATGGCTAAGAAGAGTTCAGATAGAAGTGGAGTAGTCTTTGGATGAGTTAAGGAGAGAAATGTAGATGGTGCAAAGATAGGGACGGCCATGTACGGCCGGCTGTACGGATGGTACGGCCCGGTAAGGACATGGTCGATCCAAAAGAGTTTCTATCAAGTCTTGGGATGTTTTGGAGTTGTGCAAAGATAGGGCGCAATGTGAGAGAAGAAACCCTAATCCGTACACTCAGCTGATGAAGACTTGTGATGCAAGGCATGAAGAAGGCTTAGGGAACAAACGGGCAAGAGAGCAAAGATCCTAAAGGCATATACTGTCCGAGATGCTTTAGGAAGTAACAAGGAAGGTGTTGTGCTCTCTTGACCGTTTATGGATAAGGTTTCTTATCCATACAGCTTATTCAAATTCAAATGTGCAAGCTGGCGTGAGCTGTAAAGTAAAGGCAAGGAAGAAATCATGTATCTGCCCAAAGGAGAGGGAAGATACATGGAGCTTTAAGTAAAGCAATTAGGCGCCAGCAAGGGAGAGCCAATCACCATTCAGTCTGCCTTGACCAGATCCAAAGCTACATCCAAGCCATCCATTTCCCAAAGTCCTTTAGAGCCATCAGATTTAGGTTTATGAGTTTCAGATTGTGAAAGCTTATATAAACTGATGTATGGACGTTTTGTAATCTCTTAAGAGAGTATGGGGGTTTTCCCCATCTCCTTCATAATTATAAAAGTGTGTTTTTGATTGTTGAGATGAGTCAAGTATATGTGGAGCAAGTGAGGAGTTGAGACTAAGGAGATGAGTTGAAGCTTGGAAAGGTTTGGGTAAGGTCCGTACTGTCCGTACATGACCGTACCATCCGTACACATGGAGATGGATAAAACCTTGACAAGAGTAAAGAAGTTACTTGGGGTAACTTATGGGAAGGGAAGGAACTTACCTGGATGGATCAGACCGTTGAGGGATAAGGAAGAGCGCGCCTTGACAGGATGGAAGAGCTGGAAAGGCAAGAGCATCTCGGTCCAAGATGCTAGATGCTCCGCGCATGTGGAGAAGCTAATTGGCTAGTTCAAATGAGCTTATCCTTTCTACATTGACCTCACATGCTTTAGTCTTCTCTTGATTTCGAAAACCCTTGTATGCTCACACTATATATTGTAACTCATGTTATTAATGAAAGACTAGACAGTTCTAAACAAATCAATCTCTCTATACTTTTCATAATGATTCTCCATTAGTCTCTTAATCTCTTTTATCTACTCTAATCTCTTCTCTATTCTTATCTAAACTCAGATTATCTTTTACATTACTTAAAACTGATATGGTATCAGAGCCATGTTGATTTCAATCTGAGTTCTTGGCGTTTTTCTCTTGAAGATTCAAACTTGAAACTTTGGGAGATCAAGTGAGAGTGGTGTGAGTGTTCTTGGAAGAAGCTGCATCCCGGGAGCTACGTCTTCATTCCGGAAGTCTTATCTAACTGTTTGAGGGTTCTTTGAAGAGTAAAGACAAGGCAAGGAAGGGTTTGAGCTGGTGTTGTAGTTCTGAGTCTCAAGATCAAGTCTTTTACAAGTTATTGAAGTGAAACTGTTGAAGATGGAGAGTGGTTCCAAGATGAAGGTTGCTGTGACTTTCAAGGGAAGTAACTACCTAGTATGGTCTAGGATGGTGAAGACTGCTGTGGGAAGTAAGGGTTTATGGAAGCACATCACATCTGGTGAGGCTCCAAAGCTCATTACTCAAGGAGGAGACAAGGAGAGTGTCTCAGAAGCTGAAGCTGAGAAGTGGCAACAAGAGGACATGATGGTGATGTCTGCTCTTCATAGCTCGTTGGAGCCAGCCATTCTAGACGCTTACAGCTATTGTGAGACAGCCAAGGAGCTGTGGGAAACATTGAAGAAGGTGTATGGAAACACCTCTAACCTCAGCCGGGTCTTTGAAGTGAAGAAAGCTTTGAATGATCTAACTCAGGAGGACATGGAGTTCACTAAGCATTTGGGGAGGTTCCGGACACTCTGGTCAGAGCTGGAGATGCTGAGGCCGAGCACAACTGATCCAGAGCTGCTAAATGAAAGGAGAGAGCAAGATAAGGTCTTTGGGTTGTTGCTTACATTGAATCCAAGCTACAGTGGGTTGATTCAGCATATGTTGAGGGCTGAGAAGCTTCCGGACCTGGAGGATGCGTGTGCTCAGATACAAAAGGAGAAGGCTCCATTGGCTTGTTTGGTGGTAAAGGAGACTTGTCTCTAGCCAATGCTGCGCGAACTGATCATGAGGAGATACCACAAGCCAACAGAGCAGCACACGGCAAGTATGAGGATAGGAAGTTCAATGGCAATTGTGATCACTGCAAGAAGCATGGACACAAGAAGAGCCAGTGCTGGATACTACATCCTCATCTGAAGCCGGCGAAGTTCATGAAGGAAAGGGAGGCAAGAGCTCATGCTTCTGAGGGAACAAGTGGAGCCGGATCATCTAGCCGTGGAGCTGAAGGAGAGGGGCGTGAGGGTGATGGCAAGGCACTGGTGACATACTCAGGAGCTCCTAACATCCGTGGTAATGATCAAGACTTCATCAGGAGATCCGAGATGGATGCTCTCATCAAAATGCTCAAGGAGAATGGTAACACTCATGGGTACTCCTTTGGTGCATCCATGATAGCTAGGACTATAGAAACATCTCCTTGTGTTGCTGATATTGCTAGGATGGATAGAGTTAAAAGCAATGAACATGCTAGACATGAGTACACCTTTGCTAGAAATGCTAGGATGAATCATGAACTAAATGCATTTAGATCACCTTTGAACCTGTGTCATAATGCTAGCAGTATAACTAAGCCATTAATTGTTGATTCTGGTGCATCTCATCACATGATTAGTGATACAAATCTGATTAAGGATATAGAACCAACTAGTGGACATGTTATGATTGCAAATGGGGACAAGATCCCCAATAGAGGTATATGAAATTTGAAGTTGTTTGATAAGAACACTAGAGCTTTCTACATGCCTGAATTTACATCTAACTTGCTATCTGTTAAGAAATTCACAACTGATTTGAATTGCAATGTTATATTCAGTCCTAATGATGTAAAGTTTCAGGATATTGAGAGCAGCCACTTGATTGGAAAAGGAATCACTAAAGGAGAGTTGTATTTGCTTGAAGAACTTGATCCTGTTTCCAATTACAATTGCTCGTTTACTACTGCTTCTGGTTTAAATAAAAATGCTTTGTGGCATGCTAGATTAGGACATCCTCATGGTAGAGCTTTGAACTTGATGTTACCAGGTATTTTATTTGAGAATAAGGATTGTGAAGCTTGCATTTTAGGCAAGCATTGTAAAACTGTGTTTCCAAACTCTACTAGTGTTTATGATAAGTGCTTTGATCTTATTCATTCTGATGTGTGGACTGCACCTTGCATATCTAGAGACAATCATAAATACTTTGTCACATTCATTGATGAAAAATCCAAATACACCTGGTTAACTTTAATCCCATCAAAAGATAGAGTGATAGATGCATTTAAGAACTTTCAAGCTCATGTGACTAACCATTATAATGCCAAGATTAAAATTTTTAGATCAGATAATGGAGGTGAGTACACAAGCTCTGCGTTCAAGAGTCATCTAGAGCATCATGGGATCTTGCATCAAACAAGCTGTCCTTATACCCCACAACAGAATGGGGTAGCTGAGAGGAAGAACCAACACTTGATGGAGGTTGCTAGGTCAATGATGTTCCAAGCAAATGTTCCAAAGAGGTTTTGGAGTGATGCTGTTGCTACTGCTTGTTACTTGATCAACAGGATTCCCACAAAGGTGTTGAAGGATCAAGCACCATTTGAAGTTCTAAACAAGCACAAGCCATCAGTGGATTACTTGAGAGTATTTGGATGTTTATGCTTTGTGTTGGTACCAGGAGAGTTAAGAAACAAGCTAGATGCAAGGAGCACTAAGGCTATGTTTATTGGCTATTCAACAACACAAAAGGGATACAAGTGCTATGATCCAGATACTAGAAGAGTCCTAATCTCTAGAGATGTGAAGTTCATAGAAGCTAGAGGATACTATGAAGAAAGGAATCAAGAGGAGCTAAAGGATCTAACATCAGATAAGGCAGGCGCCTTAAGACTGATTTTGGAGGGTCTAGGTATCAAGATGAACCAGGATCCAAATGTGGGGAGTAGGAACCAACATGAGAGTTCTCCGGCCCCTGTTGAAGCTAATCAGTCACCTCACCTTGATCGTGAGGGGGGCAGGGAATCTGAAACTCAAGAAGATGGTCAGGATGGAGTCGGCTTGAGTGAAGAAGAAGAAGAGAGTGTTTCAGGCTCTCACAAACAAGGTGATCAAAGCCAAGGAGAAGTAGAAGCTCAGGCTGAAGCACCAGAACCGAGTGTCCAAGAGGAGCAGGTTCAGAACCAACCAGTATTGAGAAGAAGCACAAGGCTGAGAAAGGATCCTTCTAGTTGGGTAAACACGCGAGTGTACTACAATGCCCAAGCTGTGGAGCATCCTTCTCAGGCTGTGTGTTCCTTTGCTCAATACCCTGAAGAACATTGTGCTTTTATGGTAAACTTGGATGAGAACTACATACCAAGAAACTATGAAGAGGCAATGATGGATAAAGAATGGAAGGAATCAGTTGGAGCTGAGGCAGGAGCTATGATCAAGAATGATACATGGTATGAGAGTGAGTTACCAAAAGGGAAGAAGGCTGTGACTAGTAGATGGATCTTCACAATCAAGTATAAGGCTGATGGAAAGGTTGAGAGGAAGAAGTCAAGACTGGTTGCAAGAGGCTTTACTCAAACTTATGGAGAAGATTACATTGAGACCTTTGCACCAATAGCTAAACTACACACAATCCGGATTGTATTAAGCTTAGCTGTGAACCTTGGATGGGGCTTATGGCAAATGGATGTGAAGAATGCATTTCTACAAGGAGAGCTGGAGGATGAAGTGTATATGCATCCACCTCCAGGCTTGGAACACTTAGTGAAGAGAGGGAATGTGTTGAGACTGAAGAAAGCTATCTATGGACTAAAGCAATCACCAAGAGCTTGGTACAACAAGCTAAGTACTACTCTGAATGGCCGAGGCTTCAAGAAGTCTGAACTAGACCACACCCTCTTCACTCTCACTACTCCCTCAGGTATGATTGCACTCCTTGTGTATGTTGATGATATCATTATCACAGGAAGTGATAAGGAAGGTATCATAGCAACCAAGGAGTTCCTTAAATCCATGTTTGAGATTAAAGACTTGGGAGAAATGAAATACTTTCTTGGAATTGAGATATGTAAATCCAAGGAAGGTTTGTTCATGTCCCAAAGGAAGTATACACTTGATCTTTTGAAAGGTGCAGGTGCTTATGGAGGCAAGACAGCAAGGATGCCTATGGAGGATGGCTACAAAGTCCCACGAGAGGGGGAGATTGAAGACAGCAAACCTTATCAGGATCCTAAACTCTATAGAAAACTAGTTGGCAAATTGATTTATCTTACCATAACTAGGCCTGACATTTGTTTTGCTGTGAATCAGGTGAGTCAACACATGCAGGTGCCTAAGGAGCATCATTGGCGCATGGTGGAGAGAATCTTGATGTATCTCAACGGCTCACCTGATCAAGGAGTATGGATGGGTTGCAATGGGAGCACTGAAGTGGTTGGATACTGTGATGCGGATTGGGCTGGTGATAGAGCAGACAGGAGATCAACCACAGGCTATTGCACATTCATTGGAGGCAACTTGGTTACTTGGAAGAGTAAGAAGCAGAAGGTGGTGTCTTGCTCAAGTGCAGAAGCTGAGTATAGAGCTATGCTGAAGCTTACCAACGAGCTGGTGTGGATCAAAGGTATCTTGATGCATTTGGAGATTGATCAAGCCACGCCAATGACAATGCATTGTGATAACCAAGCAGCCATCCACATTGCCTCCAACTCGGTGTTCCATGAGAGAACCAAGCACATTGAAGTTGATTGTCACAAGGTGAGGCAGATGATCATCCTAGGAGTCATCTTGCCGTGCTACACAAGGAGTGAAGATCAGTTGGCTGATGTGTTCACCAAGGCTGCAAGGCAGAAGACAATGGAGTCTATCCACATCAGGTTGGGCCTCATTGATCTTGGGAAGAGAAGGAGCTGATCCCCTTTGGCTGTGAGGTCTTTACTCTTTTTCCCTCATCAAGGTTTTGTCCCAATGGGTTTTCCTTGGTGAGGTTTTTAATGAGGAAGATCTCATGGCTATCCAAGCTTAGACTTTCACAAAGCTAAGCTTGAGGGGGAGTGTTGAGATGAGTCAAGTATATGTGGAGCAAGTGAGGAGTTGAGACTAAGGAGATGAGTTGAAGCTTGGAAAGGTTTGGGTAAGGTCCGTACTGTCCGTACATGACCGTACCATCCGTACACATGGAGATGGATAAAACCTTGACAAGAGTAAAGAAGTTACTTGGGGTAACTTATGGGAAGGGAAGGAACTTACCTGGATGGATCAGACCGTTGAGGGATAAGGAAGAGCGCGCCTTGACAGGCTGGAACAGCTGGAAAGGCAAGAGCATCTCGGTCCAAGATGCTAGATGCTCCACGCATGTGGAGAAGCTAATTGGCTAGTTCAAATGAGCTTATCCTTTCTACATTGACCTCACATGCTTTAGTCTTCTCTTGATTTTGAAAACCCTTGTATGCTCACACTATATATTGTAACTCATGTTATTAATGAAAGACTAGACAGTTCTAAACAAATCAATCTCTCTATACTTTTCATAATGATTCTCCATTAGTCTCTTAATCTCTTAAATCTACTCTAATTTCTTCTCTATTCTTATCTAAACTCAGATTATCTTTTACATTACTCAAAACTGATATTGATCAGATTCCCTTAATCTACCCCTTTCTTAGTCTCTAATCTCTTAATCTCTCAAAGTCTCTTTGTTTCTGATTCAAGTTCATACTAGTTTCATCAGACCTCTTATTCAACTAGTTCAAGACCTTATCTTTCCCTTTAATGGTTTTTCATACACATACACAGCCAGAGCTCTCAAATCTCACAATTGGCGCATGGTGGAGAGGATCTTGATGTATCTCAACGGCTCACCTGATCAAGGGGTATGGATGGGTTGCAATTGTTGAGATGAGGTAATAAAGAGAGGATACATTGATAGAGAAAGAGGATTGAGGCATACAGTAACTTTGGAGTTTTACCACAGTAACTTTAGTTTTACTGTGGTAACTCAGTTAAAGCTTGGAAAGTGATCTTGCTTCACTTTGGAGAGTTACCCACGACCAAGGAGCTCTTGGATAAGGGAGGAGCAGTCTGGATAAGGTTTCCTCAAGCTAGAGAGGCTGGAGACAGGCTGTAAAGTAGACAACATCTAGTAAAAGATGCCAAAGGGATCAAGCATGTGAAGACTCCCATTGGATGCTTTTGGATGGCTCTCTTTGACTACACATGCTCTGAATCTCTTTCTTATCTCTATGATTTCGAAATGTATTGTCTCTCTCTCATAAATATGTTGTAAACCTCATCTTTAATAATTAATGGAGTTTTGAGTCTCTCTCCTTATTCTCTCACTAAAATCTCTTAATCTCTTTAATCTTTTCATCTGATTATCTCTGATTATTTGAATCATGCTCTAATACACAAAAGTGTATATGGTATCAGAGCCAGGTTGGCAAAAAGGGGGTGAGTGTGATTTCTTTTTCTCAAAATCAGAGTGTTCTTGAGTGTTCTTGAGTGTTCTTGGGGTTGTTGAGGTTTCTGGGTATGTGTGTTGTCTATTCTTTTGTGGCTGGGTTTATTTGAGATTCTCTGGTGGAAACATGGATATGAAGCACGAATCTAGTGGAGCAGTGAAGATTCAAGAAGAAAACAAGTGGGTTTGGCCAAGATGGGTAAAGACAGCCTTAGGAAGCTGTGAGATTTGGAGTAATCATGTAAAGGGAGAACCTTTAATGGAGAGAGCTGCTGATGGGGGTCAGACAGCAAGGTTGAAGTGTGAAGATCAGTTGAGTCTTGAAGAAAGTGTTGACTTAAAGAAAGAAATGGAGCCAAAGGAGGAGTTGGGTTGAGTTTGGGTCTTGAGCAAGAATAAGGACAAGAACTTAAGAGATTGTCTATCAAGGCTTCATGAAGGTTTAGAGAAGTCTAGAAGTGTCATGAAGGCTGTGCAAAGATAGGGTTTGAGTCCAGGAGGGACTTAGACACCATTTGGAGATAGTTGGGTGATGGTGCAAAGATAGGGCGTCCCGAGGTTCAGACGGTACTGACGGTACGGACGAACCGTGCAAACTTAGGGCGACCCAAAACCTGATCACACTCAACCATTGGAGATGTTTGGGTGAGATGTGCAAACTTAGGGCGCGGTACGGACAGGCGGTCCGTACCATCAACTGTACCTGCTCCGGATCAACCTGAAATAAAGAAGTGCAAAGATAGGGTGCCGGTTCAGCATGAAGAGAGGCAACCTGATCCAGCTGAGCTTATGGACGTGTGTTGATAAGGTCAGGCTGTCATGAGCTGGCATTAGCTGTAAAGTGAAGGCAAAGGAGACCATGTATCTAGCCAAAGAAGTGGGAAGATACATGGGAGCCTATAAAGAGCCAATGAGAGAGCAGCCTTCCCTTTGACCAGATTTGAATCATTCAATCAGATTCATCACGTCCCAAACCTTCCCAAAAGACTCCATCCTGTCCATTCATCTCTTAAGTCATTTATCAGCCATTAGATTTAGGTTTCTGATGAGAAAACATTGTAAAGCTTATAAATAAGGACGAATTTGTAACTCTAAAGAGAGTATGGGGGTTTTCCCATCTCCTTCATAATTATAAAAGTGTGTTCTTGATCAGATTCCCTTAATCTCTCCCTTTCTTAGTCTCTAATCTCTTAATCTCTCAAAGTCTCTTTGTTTCTGATCTAAGTTCATACTAGTTTCATCAGATTCTTTCTTCACCATTTCAAGACTCTATTCTGCCCTAAGAGGCTTGTTCTTCACACACACATCCTAGACTCTTAAATCTCATATGGTATCAGAGCCAGGTTCATTAGAACTTGGTTCAAGCTTCCGCTAAGCTCAAGGCTTCTCCCATGTCATTTCCAAACCAAGAAGAAGCTTCATGTTCAGCCTGCTGTAAAACCTCTCCAAGAAGAAGGTGGGCTCATACATGGCGTCCAGTAGCTGTCTCTGGTTGTTCTCCACGTTCTCATGTCCACCCTTGAAGAAAGAAGGCCTTGGAAGCAAAGGTTATGAAGCGGTCTAGCTAGCCTCTTCAACAAACCAGATCCAGGCGAGTCTCATGGTGATTCTCATGAAGAAAGGTGGTCTCTTTGACATGGTGGGTTCAAGAGGAAGGTCCATGGAAGCAGGAGATGTTGGGGTCGACACCAACATCTCAGATCTTGCCATGTACTAAGGAGTTTCAAGGAACTAACACTAGTTCTTTGGCTGTAAGGAAATCTCTTTCTCTTGTATAAAGCTTGAGTATTTGAACTGAAAATTATATTAAACTGATTGTGATGTGGTGTTGTGATTGAAAACTTGAGGATATATTAAAGATTGCTAAATGAAATGAAATGAATTTAGAATCTGTCCCATAATGCTTAAAAAGTCTTGTTTGGTGGTTGAAAAGTTTAAAAATGCTTAACCCTGATTCTAGTGAGGCTTGTTAGGGAGTTAGAAGTTGTCTAAACCTGATTTCTTTCATGAAATGAGATCACCTAAGGTTATGCATTGGGTCTGATATTGGTTGTTGATAGTAGTGCTTAACTAAGGTTCATAGTGATGCTTGTTGTGATTGCTTAAATCTGCTTGCATACATGGATTGAAACCGTTTTAAAGTTATTGCATACTGTCTTGTGGCTGTCTTACATTGAAGCATTAGATTAATGTCTAAATTGCTGAGTAAAGAAGCTTTAAAAATTGCCTAAGTAGCTTGTATTGAATCTGTTAAGATCATGCTTGTGCTTAGAGAGTTTGCTTGCAAAGATTAGAACTTGATGCATTGGGTCTGATATTGGTTGTTGATAGTAGTGCTTAACTAAGGTTCATAGTGATGCTTGTTGTGATTGCTTAAATCTGCTTGCATACATGGATTGAAACCGTTTTAAAGTTATTGCATACTGTCTTGTGGCTGTCTTACATTGAAGCATTAGATTCATGTCTAAATTGCTGAGTAAAGAAGCTTTAAAAATTGCCTAAGTAGCTTGTATTGAATCAGTTAAGATCATGCTTGTGCTTAGAGAGTTTGCTTGCAAAGATTAGAACTTGAAAATGACTTGTTTAATCTGTTGCAATGCTTGTGATATTGGGACTCAAACTTGATGATTAATCAAGGATTGATCCCAATACTATTGTGTCTTATCTTTGCTGGAGTTTGAGTGATGTTTCAGGTTCACAAGAAGTGTTCTTTGCTCACCATCCATCCAAGTATAAGAGGAAGACTTGTTGCCCATTGTGTGTGCAATGGAGAGTGGTTACTAGTGTGATATGGCGCCACTGGTGCGAAGTCTCACTGAAGCTCACTTCAAGCTTGAACCTAGATTAGGCCAAGCTTGAGGAGGGGAGTTGAGTGAGCTTCCTAGGCGATCCAAGAAGTCCATTGCAAGCACCTGAAGAAGGAGCCATCCGGGTTTAGGCTGTGGCGAGTCTATTCAAGAGAGTACTCAAACTAAGACAGAGTACTCTTGGCTGTGAGAAGATTAAGGCTACTCTATCAAGGCGGCTTCTAGTGTGAGGTGGTTGAAGAGATAGCTGAGGCTTCCACAAGCATTCCATTCAAGATGGCGAGTTCAAGAAGAGGCTGCAATGGTGTGTGTGTGTTGATCATGAAGCCATCCGTTCAAGCTTGTTCCTGTGAGAGTCTCAAGCTTGAGGGGGAGTGTTGAAGCTTACATGATCAGAATGAGCTTGGTGGTTATTCTAGAAGAGGAAGCAACCTGTTGGGAAGTATGATGAAGGATGAAGAAGCAATGTCCAAGGCGGCTTCAAGTGTTGAGGTGATTGGAGAGTGGCTGAAGCATCCTCATGTAGTTCCAGCAACAAGGTGGCGACTCTAGAAGAAGAAGAAGCAGCCAAGACTCAGCAAGAGTGTTGTATCTCCAAGAAGAGGCTGATCTGGTGTGTCCGAGCACTTCAACCTAACAAGAGGTTAGGTGAAAGGGGGAGAGACCAAGATCAGGCAGTAAGGAGAGTACAAGGCGTGGGAAGAATGAAGAGGCCATGATCCAGAGTCTTTGTGTCCCTTACATTGTTGGTAAGGCACAAAGACTCACTGGCCAATCCCTAGGCCTTGGAGACTTTACTCTTTTTCCCTCATCAAGGTTTTGTCCCAAAGGGTTTTCCTTGGTGAGGTTTTTAATGAGGAAGTTCTTCAAGGTTCCAAGCTTGACTTAGGATCAGCTAAAGTCAAGCTTGAGGGGGAGTGTTGACTTAAAGAAAGAAATGGAGCCAAAGGAGGAGTTGGGTTGAGTTTGGGTCTTGAGCAAGAATAGGGACAAGATCTTAAGAGATTGTCTATCAAGGCTTCATGAAGGTTTAAAGAAGTGTAGAAGTGTCATGAAGGCTGTGCAAAGATAGGGTTTGAGTCCAGGAGGGACTTAGACACCATTTGGAGATAGTTGGGTGATGGTGCAAAGATAGGGCGTCCCGAGGTTCAGACGGTACTGATGGTACGGACGAACCGTGCAAACTTAGGGCGACCCAGAACCTGATCACACTCAACCATTTGAGATGTTTGGGTGAGATGTGCAAACTTAGGGCGCGGTACGGACAGGCGGTCCGTACCATCAACCGTACTTGCTCCGGATCAACCTGAAATAAAGAAGTGCAAAGATAGGGTGCCGGTTCAGCATGAAGAGAGGCAACCTGATCCAGCTGAGCTTATGGACGTGTGTGGATAAGGTCAGGCTGTCATGAGCTGGCATTAGCTGTAAAGTGAAGGCAAAGGAGACCATGTATCTAGCCAAAGAAGTGGGAAGATACATGGGAGCCTATAAGGAGCCAATGAGAGAGTAGCCTTCCCTTTGACCAGATTTGAGTCATTCAATCAGATTCATCACGTCCCAAACCTTCCCAAAAGACTCCATCCTGTCCATTCATCTCTTAAGTCATTTATCAGCCATTAGATTTAGGTTTCTGATGAGAAAACATTGTAAAGCTTATAAATAAGCTATTATGGACGAATTTGTAACTCTAAAGAGAGTATGGGGGTTTTCCCATCTCCTTCATAATTATAAAAGTGTGTTCTTGATCAGATTCCCTTAATCTCTCCCTTTCTTAGTCTCTAATCTCTTAATCTCTCAAAGTCTCTTTGTTTCTGATCTAAGTTCATACTAGTTTCATCAGATTCTTTCTTCACCATTTCAAGACTCTATTCTGCCCAAAGAGGCTTGTTCTTCACACACACATCCTAGACTCTTAAATCTCATAGAAAGAATATCTCTTGAGAAGATTGAAGATGTTTATGAGAACAAGATCAATCTAAGGAGGATGTATGAAGTCAGGAAGATGATCTGTGAGTTAAAACAAGGGAAAGAAGGTTTCAATCAGCATGTGAAGAAGCTGAGATGTTTGTGGTCGGAGTTACAAAGCTTGAGACCAAGAAGTTGTGATCCAAGAGTGCTAGAAGAGTGGCGAGAGCAAGATGTTGTCTTCAGCCTCTTTGCAAGCTTGGATTCATCTTATGGCTGGTTGGTAAAGCTTATTCTCAAGGAAGATAAGCTACCCAGCATGGAAGAAGTGTGTGTACTGGTTCAGAGGCTTCATCAAGTGATGGAAGAGAACAAAGAAATAACTTGGAGTAAGGAGGGTGCTAAAAGGAAGAAGGGAAGGCTGAGACGACGTTCTAAGGCTCAGATCAGAAGAGGAAGGTGTTGGAAGAGAAGCATACTGTCTGGTTATCAAGGTAGCTATGGTACTATGAAGATGGGCAGAGAAGAAGCACAACAGATTCTTATGGGAGAGTGTTCTTACTCAGCTTACATGGGAGAATCTGTAGAGAGCAGTGGGGTCATGAGGAAGCTAGAGACCAAAGGAGCAGATGAGCGTGTCACAAAGGAGGAATGGGATGAGTTTGTCAAGTATGTGTATGCTTTGGCTACGACCCGGAGACAAGGTGCTCCTGCCAAAGCATCCACATCCAACAAACCCATCATTGTTGATTCTGGAGCAAGTCATCACATGATTAGTGATAGAAGCTTAATGAGTGATGTAAAGAAAGCCACTTGAGTGATGTAAAGAAAGCCACTGGGGGTGTGATGATAGCTAATGGAGATAGGATTCCAATAGAGGGGGTTGGAAAGCTCAAGCTATTTGACAAAGACTTAGATGCCTTCTACATGCCACAGTTTGCTTCAAATCTGGTATATGTGAGGAAAGCCACAATTGATCTTGGCTGTCAAGTAGTATTCAGGCCAGATGATGTTGAGTTCCAAGATTTGAAGACTGGAAGGGTCATTGGGAGAGGAGACAGCAAGAATAATCTATACCAGCTCCAATTGGCTAAGATCTCTAAACCCTTTGATTCTATGTGTTTGAGTAGTACTTATGAGAAGATTGATAGTATTACTTGGCATGCTAGATTGGGACATCCTCATGCTCGTGCTATTGAATTGATAATTCCTAATATGTCATTTAATCACTTGGAGTGTGAAGCATGCATATTAGGAAAGCATTGTAGGACTGTTTTTCCAACATCAGAAACTACTTATGAGCATTGCTTTGATCTAGTTCATTCAGATGTGTGGACGGCTCCTTGTTTGTCTAGAGAAAGCCAGAAGTACTTTGTGACATTCATTGATGAGAAGTCTAAGTATACTTGGCTTACATTGCTTCCATCTAAAGATAGGGTGCTAGAAGCATTTATGAACTTCCAAGCATATGTATCTAATCAATACAATGCTACTGTGAAGGTACTGAGATCAGATAATGGAGGTGAATACATCAGCAATGCCTTCAAGAGTCATCTAGCCAAGCATGGGATTGTGCATCAGACTAGCTGCCCTTATACACCACAGCAGAATGGTGTAGCTGAGAGGAAGAACAGGCACTTGATGGAGGTTGCTAGTCGATGATGTTTCATGCAAATGTCCCAAAACGTTTTTGGAGTGATGCTGTGCAGACTGCTTGCTATCTCATCAACCGGGTTCCAACCAAGATATTGAAGAATCTGTCTCCATTTGAAGTTTTGAACAAGAGCAAACTTGTCATTGATCACCTACGTGTCTTTGGGTGTGTGTGCTATGTCATGGTTCCAGGAGAGCAGAGAAACAAGCTGGAGGCAAAGAGTACTAAGGCTATGTTCATTGGTTACTCTATTACTCAAAAGGGGTACAAGTGCTATGATCCTGAAGCAAGGAGGGTGATGGTATCTAGAGAAGTGAAGTTTGTTGAAACTAAAGGCTATTATGAAGAAAAGGAGTGGGAAAATCTGAAGGATTTGTCTCAAGCTCCATCTGATAAGGCAACAATACTGAGAGTGTTGTTGGAGAAGCTCGGGATAGGGATATCCCAGGATCAGGAACCCGGAAGGAGAGAGCCTTCCAATCAGACTGGTGGAGCTGGAAGAACAACTCCTCTTGATCATGAGAGGGGGAATGGAACTGAATTTGGTGAGCAAGAGCAAAACCAAGAGGATTCAGGCCTTCATGATCAAAATACATCACAAGAAGTTGAGAACAATGTTCAGTCTAGTGGAGAAGTAGATGAGGTTCAGTCTAGTGGAGAAGAACAAATTGGACCGGCCAGTTCAGAAGAAGAGCAAGTGGAGCCGCCGGCTAGTGTGCAAACTGAAGATCAGGTTCAAGCTTTGAGGAGGAGCACAAGGATAAAGAGGGATCCTTCCAACTGGGTAAACACGAGAGTGTACTACAATGCCCAGGCTGTGTAGCATCCTTCTCAAGCCGTGTGTTCCTTCGCTGAGTTTCCAGAGGAGCATTATGCCTTTATGATTAGTCTGGATGAGAGTTATGTACCAAGGACTTATGAAGAAGCTATGTTAGACAAGGAATGGAAAGAATCAGTGGGAGCTGAAGCAGGTGCTATGATCAAGAATGATACATGGTATGAGAGTGAGCTGCCTAAGGGAAAGAAGGTTGTATCTAGTAGATGGATCTTCACAATCAAGTATCTAGCAAATGGACGGATTGATAGGAAGAAGACCAGATTGGTTGCAAGAGGATTTACACAAACCTATGGAGAGGATTACATTGATACCTTTGCACCAGTAGCTAAGCTGCACACAGTTCGGATTGTGTTGTCCATTGCAACAAACTTGGAGTGGGATTTGTGGAAGATGGATGTGAAGAATGCTTTCTTACAAGGTGAGCTAGAAGATGAGGTATACATGCTTCCTCCTCCTGGTCTTGAGCATCTAGTAAAACCAGGAAATGTTTTGAGATTGAAGAAGGCAATATATGAGCTGAAGCAGTCTCCTAGAGCTTGGTACATGAAGCTGAGTACAACTCTCAATGGGAGAGGATTCAGGAAGTCTGAACTGGATCATACACTCTTCACTTTGGTTACTCCATCAAGAATCATTGTGATACTGGTATATGTGGATGATTTGATTATCACAGGGAGTGATAAGACTGGGATTAAAGCCACTAAAAAGTTCCTCAAGTCTGTGTTTGATATCAAAGACTTGGGAGAGATGAAGTATTTCTTGGGGATTGACATATGCAGATCCAAGGAGGGTTTGTTTATGTGTCAAAGGAAGTATACAATGGATATGTTGAAGGAGACTGATGTACTTGGAGGAAAGGTAGCCAAGACACCTCTTGAAAAGGGGTATAAGGTCTTACGTGAGGGGGAGGTTGAAGAGAACCAGTTGTTTGAGGATGCTAAGCTGTATAGGAAGATGGTTGGCAAGCTGATCTACTTGACTATTACCAGGCCAGATATATGCTTTGCTGTGAATCAAGTGAGTCAACATATGCAGGCGCCAAAGGTCCATCACTGGAAGATGGTTGATAGGATACTGAGGTATTTGAGTGGGACGGCTGGACAAGGAGTTTGGATCGGCTGTAATGGCAGTACAGAAGTGGTTGGGTATTGTGATGCTGATTGGGCAGGAGATAGAGTGGACAGAAGATCAACTACTGGGTATTGTACATTCATTGGAGGGAACTTGGTTACTTGGAAGAGTAAGAAGCAGAAGGTTATCTCTTGTTCAAGTGCTGAAGCTGAGTATAGAGCCATGTTGAAGTTGACAAACGAGTTCGTGTGGATCAAGGGGATCTTGAAGCATCTAGAGATTGAGCAGAGTGCTCCTATGACTATGCATTGTGACAATAAAGCAGCTATCCACATTGCCTCCAACTCAGTGTTTCATGAGAGAACAAAGCACATAGAGGTGGATTGTCATAAAGTGAGGCAGATGATTATCCTAGGAGTGATTCTGCCATGTTATACAAGATGTGAAGTTCAGCTTGCAGATGTGTTTACCAAGGCAGCGAGATTGAAGACAATGGAGTCCATACTATCCAGGCTTGGACTCATTGATCTTACTCCCAGGAGCTGAGCCCCTTAACCATGGAGTCTCCACTCTTTTCCCTCATCAAAGTTTTATCCCAATGGGTTTTCTTTGGTGAGGTTTTTAATGAGGGAGGTCTTCATGGTTTCCAAGCTTGACTTGTTTCACATGGTCAAGCTTGAAGGGGAGTGTTGAGATGAGGTAATAAAGAGAGGATACATTGATAGAGAAAGAGGATTGAGGCATACAGTAACTTTGGAGTTTTACCACAGTAACTTTAGTTTTACTGTGGTAACTTAGTTAAAGCTTGGAAAGTGATCTTGCTTCACTTTGGAGAGTTACCCACGACCAAGGAGCTCTTCGATAAGGAAGGAGCAGTCTGGATAAGGTTTCCTCAAGCTAGAGAGGCTGGAGACAGGCTGTAAAGTAGGCAGCATCTAGTAAAAGATGCCAAAGGGATCAAGCATGTGAATACTCCCATTGGATGCTTTTGGATGGCTCTCTTTGACTACACATGCTCTGAATCTCTTTCTTATCTCTATGATTTCGAAATGTATTGTCTCTCTCTCATAATTATGTTGTAAACCTCATCTTTAATAATTAATGGAGTTTTGAGTCTCTCTCCTTATTCTCTCACTAAAATCTCTTAATCTCTTTAATCTTTTCATCTGATTATCTCTGATTATTTGAATCATGCTCTAATACACAAAAGTGTATAGCAATGGGAGCACTGAAGTGGTTGGGTATTGTGATGCGGATTGGGCTGGTGATAGAGCAGACAGGAGATCAACAACCGGTTATTGCACATTCATTGGAGGCAACTTGGTTACCTGGAAGAGTAAGAAGCAGAAGGTGGTGTCTTGCTCAAGCGCAGAAGCTGAGTATAGAGCTATGCTGAAGCTTACAAATGAGCTGGTGTGGATCAAAGGCATCTTGAAGCATTTGGAGATTGATCAAGCCACACCAATGACCATGCATTGTGATAACCAAGCAGCCATCCACATTGCCTCCAACTCGGTGTTCCATGAAAGAACTAAGCACATTGAAGTTGATTGTCACAAGGTGAGGCAGATGATTATCCTAGGAGTCATCCTGCCATGCTACACTAGGAGTGAAGATCAGTTGGCTGATGTGTTCACTAAGGCTGCGAGACACAAGACTATGGAGTCCATTCACATTAGATTGGGACTCATAGATCTTGGGAAGAGAAGGAGCTGATCCCCTAAGTCATGAGGTCTTTACTCTTTTTCCCTCATCAAAGTTTTGTCCCAATGGGTTTTCTTTGGTGAGGTTTTTAATGAGGAAGATCTCATGGCTAGCCAAGCTTAGACTTTCACAAAGCTAAGCTTGAGGGGGAATGTTGAGATGAGTTGAGACATATGAGAAGAGAGGTAAAGACACAAAGGAGTTGAGGGCATAAAGAGGGCAAAGGAGTTAAGAGAAGGAATGGGTTGATAGGGATGGTACGGACGGATAGGCCGTACCATTGGCCGTACAAAGGTAAAAGCGGCCTAGTAACTCTCCGGGTAACTTACATGGACTGACTTGAAGTTACACTTGACCAAGACCTTATCCGAACGTTGGAAAGGATAAGGGAGGCGCGGCTTGACAGCTAGGACAGGCTGGCAAGAGCTGGAAAGGAAGAGCATCTAGTCTTGGATCAAGAAGATGCTTCAAACGTGTGGAGACTATCATTGGCTGGTTCAAACTAAAGCACCAGCTCTTCTTTGACTCTACATGCTTGCTTATCCTTATGATTTCGAAAACCCTAATGTGTATGGACCTATATATATTGTGAGCTCATCATTAATAAGAATCAGACAGTTCTAAACAATTAATCTCTCTAGACTTTTCATAATGATTCTCCATTAGTCTCTTAATCTCTTAAGCTACTCTAATCTCTTCTAAACTCAGATTATCTTTTACATTACTTAAAACTTATATCCACCACTTTATGTATCAAAATCAAGATTCTTACATCGCGATTCTTCCTGGTTTGATTAGAATGACAAAGAAGTTGTCATATTCCCAAACATGAAAACTGGGATCACTTGATTTGAAACTGGGATAGCTTCTTCATCCTAACTCCTATGAGATTTATTCAACTTCCTGGTGATTCTCCATTACTTTAGGTATCAAAATTAAGCTTTTTACATCACGATTCTTCCTGGTTTGATTAGAATGACAAAGAAGTTGTCATATTCCCAAACAGGAAAATGGGATCACCTGATTTGAAAGTGGGATAGCTTCTTCATCCTAACTCCTATGAGATTTAATAAACTTCTTGGTGATTCTCCACTACTTTATGTATTAAAATCAAGCTTCTTACATCGTGATTCATCCTGGTTTGATTAGAATAACAAAGAAGTTGTCATATTCCCAAACAGGAAAACTGGGATCACCTGATTTGAAAGTGTGATAGCTTCTTCATCCTAACTCCTATGAGATTTTTTCCACTTACTAGTGATTCTCCACTACTTTATGTATCAAAATCAAGCTTGTTACATCGCCATTCTTCCTCGTTTGATTAGAATGACAAAGAAGTTGTCATATTCCCAAACAGGAAAACTGGGATCACCTGATTTGAAAGTGGGATAGCTTCTTCATCCTAACTCCTATGAGACTTATTCCACTTCCTAATGATTCTCCACCACTTTATGTATCAAAATCAAGCATCTTACATCGTGATTCTTCCTGGTTTGATTAGAATGACAAAGAAGTTGTCATATTCCCAAACAGGAAAACTGGGATCACCTGATTTGAAAGTGGGATAGCTTCTTCATCCTAACTCCTATGAGATTAAATAATCTTCTTGGTGATTCTCCACTACTTTATGTATTAAAATCAAGCTTCTTACATCGCGATTCATCCTGGTTTGATTAGAATGACAAAGAAGTTGTCATATTCCCAAACAGGAAAACTGGGATCACCTGATTTGAAAGTGGGATAGCTTCTTCATCCTAACTCCTATGAGATTTATTCAACTTCCTGGTGATTCTCCAGTACTTTATGTATCAAAATCAAGCTTCTTACATTGCGATTCATGTTGGTTTGATTAGAATGACAAAGAAGTTGTCATATTACCAAACAGGAAAACTGGGATCACCTGATTTGAAAGTGGGATAGCTTCTACATCCTAACTCCTATGAGATTTATTCCACTTCCTAATGATTCTCCACTACTTTATGTATCAAAATCAATGAAGAGGGCAAGCCGTGTGTGAAGTGTTGATCAGCCTTACTGGTGTTTTGAAGATGATCTGGTCGTGTCCTAGCTTCTCTAAAATGGCTGTGAAGTCAGTTGAGAGGGGGAGACTTCAAACCGGTTCCATGAAGAGGTGAAGCTGAAGTGTGAAGTGTGCGCAAAGGTGTGTTGAGTTGCTGCACCTATTAGGCCGTGATCCAGAGCTTCTTGTGTCCAACCACACTTGTTTTAAGGCACAAGAGCTCACTGGCCAATCCCTAGGCCCTTAAGAGCTCTACTCTTTTTCCCTTGCAAAGTTTTGTCCCACAGGGTTTTCTTTGCAAGGTTTTTAATGAGGGAGACTCTTCAGGGTTCCAAGCTTGGCTCAGGATCTCCTAGAGCCAAGCTTGAGGGGGAGTGTTGAACTGAATGTTGAACTGAAGAGAAGATGGAGCTTGTACAATGATAGTGCAAGCGCTAGAATGTTAACTTGAAGAATAGAAATGGAGTGAAAGGAGAAGTATGGAGTAGTTTGGTTCTAGTGCAAAGAGAGGGCAAGTCTTGCAGAGATTGTCTGTCAAGCTTCAGGAGGGTCTTAAGAAGTCAAGAAGTGATCTTATGGCTGTGCAAGATTGGGTTTAAGTCCAGGAGGGACTTAGACACCATTTGTAGAATATTTGGTTGAGACAGTAACTCCAAAGTTACCACAGTAACTTTGGAGAGTTACCACAGTAAGAGAACACAAAACTCTTAAGAGAAAAAGACAAAACTCTTAAGAGAAGAAGACAAAACTCTTAAGAGAAGAAGACAAAGGAGAGGCTGGCGAGTGACAGGCTGGAAAGGAGAGTCCCTTGCTGTAAAGTAAAAGCAAAAGGAGACCATGTATCTAGCAAAAGAAGTGGTCAGATTCATGGGAGCCTTTAGCTAGCCAATAAGGAGCCAGCCTTCCCTTGACCAGATTCAAATGGACCAATTATCCATTAGGAAGAGCCAGCCACGACCAAGATCATCTTTCCATCTCATCCATCCATTTAAATTCAAGTTATAACACCCCTTAGATTTAGGTTTATGATTGCAAGTTGTAAAGAGCATATATAAGCTCATAAGTGTGATGTTTTGTAACTCTTAAGTGAGTAAGGGGGATTTTCCCTTCTCCTTCATAGTCTTTGGTTACTTTGAATCTCTCAATCTATATTCTCTGGTTACTTAATCTCTCAGTCTCTCTAATCTCTTAATCTCTCACTCAAAGTCTCTTAATCTCACACCATTCGTATTCTTCCACCAGTCTCTCTTTTATTTTCTTCCATTATTGTCACAAGACAAGATCTCTTGCCCTTAAGGGCGTGTTCATCACACACACAACCTGAACTCTGTTAAAACTTATATGGTATCAGAGCCAGGTTCATCAGAACTTGGTTCCAGCTTCAGCTCAAGCACAAGCTCACTCCCATGCCATTTTCAGGCTATTGAAGCTGTTGAAGAAGTTCTTTCCAGCCGGCTGTGTAATCTCTTCAAGATGAAGTTTTGCTCATCCATGGCGTGTATAGAAGCTGTGCTAAGTCCATCATACTCTCTCATGTCCACCCTGAAGAAAGAAGGCAATTGGAAGCATGTCCAAGCCTTTCCCATTCACTGTCCAAGAAGAAACCTTCCAAGGAGGAAGCTTTCAGCATTGGTACTTGTGTGGCGACTCAAACATGAAGAAAGGAGGTGTCTTTGGCATGGTGGGTTCAAGGAGAAAGGCCACGTAAAGAAGGAGATGTTGGTTTGTCCATTTATGATGCAGATTGCCTTGGAGGCTCAAGGAACAAGCACTGGTTCCTTGGTTGTAAGCTAAACCTTTTTCCCTTGTTTAAAGCTTGTGTCTTTATGATATGGTTGTGATGTTGTGATTGAAAACCTGAGGAGATGTTTAAGAGTGCTAAATGAAAATGAGTTTAGAATCTGTCCGAGGATATTTAAAAAGTCTTGTTTGGTGTCTGAAATGTTTAAAAATGCTTAACCTTGATTCTAATGATGCTTGTTAGGGAGTTAGAATTTATCTAAACCTGATTGCATTCATGAAATGAAATCACCAAAGGTTATGCATTGTGTCTGATGTTGGTTGATAATGTTATTTCTTAATCCCAGCTCTAAATGAATGTGTATTAATGTGCTAAATGCTACTGTTAAAATTGGGTGCATTCATGTGTTAGAGACTGATAAAGATTAAAGCATTTTATCATCTTGTGGCTGTCTTACATTGAAGCATTAGATTCATATCTAAGTGCTGAGTAAAGAAGGTCTTAAGAGTGCCTAAGGAACTTGTCTTGAATCTGTTAGGATCTTGCTTGTACTTAGAGAGTTAGCTTGCAAAGAATAGAACCTGATAATGCCTTGTGTCTATCTGTTGCATTGCTTGTGATAGTGAGAATCAAACTTGATAAGTTATTAATCAAGATTTGACATCAATAAGATTGAAAATGGTTAAATGCTTAATGTCAGTTCTAAATTAAATTGTCTTGTTAATATGATAGATTATATTATCATGCTTGCTGTCATGAGTTAGAAACTGATTAAGATTAATGCATACTGCCTTGTTGCTGCCTTGTATTGTTGCATTTAGATCAAAGTCTAAGTTGCAGATTAAGGAGTAATTAAAATTGCCTAAATACGTTGACTTGAATCTGATAAGGTCTTGCTTTGTATTTAGAGAATGGTTGCTTGCATAGATAAGAACTTGACATTGTCTTGATTCTATCTAATGCTATAAAGCTTGAGACATTGGTGATCAAACTTGATGAAGTCAAGGATTGATCCCAATGCAATTGTGTCTTATCTTTGCTGGAGTTTGAGTGGTGTTTCAGGTTCACAAGAAGTGTTCTTTGCTCACCATCCATCCAAGTAGAAGAGGAAGACTTTGCCATTGTTAAAGCAATGGAGAAAGACTTGTGTGTCTGGCCGGTTGAGATAGCGCAGCTAGTGATAGTGATGTGCTCCTGGTTCATGGAGACACACAAGTAAAGGTCATCACCTAAGTCTTGGGGAGACTGATGACCTGAAGGCATTGGAGCTGAAGGCAATGGCAGATCGGTTGGGTTAAGCGCAGCTGTAGGTAGTGATGCGCTCCCGGTTTGAAGTCTCATTGAAGCTCACTTCAAGCTTGCACCTATACTAAGTCAAGCTTGAGGTGTGTATTCAAGTGAGCTACCAGAAGATCCTCTAAGCTCAATGACCTGGTTCCTCAAGGCCATTGCAAGCTGATCATGTGTAGATGCAGCCGAAGTAGAGGGAAGAAGAAAGCGACTCAATGAGCTTCTAATAAGAAGTACTTGGAGAGTAAGCTGAGGTATCTCCTCAGTGCAATGGTGGGTAAGTGGGGAAGTAAGCATCAAGTCTGAAGAATATGGAGGTGTTCCCACAAGGTTGTTCATGAAGCTTAGTAAGTGCTCACCTTCAAGTTAGTGAGCTTGTGTGATGAAAGGAGAAGCTGTTAAGCTTAGCAAGTGAGGACTCAAGTGGCGAAATGAAGAGACCACTCCTCACCATCTTAAACAAGGAAGTAAACCTAGTCTCATCTATTTTAATATGTCTTGATAGGTCTATCTCTTGATTATACTCTGTGCTTTCCCTAATTTACATTAAGAGTTTGTAGCTTCTAGTAGAATGTCTAGGCTAATTGCACTGGAAATATTTTGTTGCTGCATTGTCTTATTGATATTAAGTAATGTCTAGAGTCCCAAAATCTCATGTTCTGTTCATTGCATTGTCTTGTGTATTGCCATAGCTTGAAATCATCATGAATGTGTTGTAGAATTGAGTAGAATGTCTCTGCTGCTTGCATCATGATTGATAAGCTGTTTTGCATACATAAGCATGTCTCATACTGTCTAAGTTCAATCCTATTGTTGTCTGATGCTATTGCCTATGTTTAATCCATCATTGATTGTCTTGCATCAATTAGAAACTGTCTAAGTTGCTTGCATCATTGGTATTGATTGGAACTGTTGTGCATAGCTTTAATATTGCTCTCGGATTGAACCGGTTGCATTCATATAGCTAATGCTTTAAGATTGTGCATTCATGTATTGATGCATTTAAAAATGAGCCTAAATTGTCAATGTATTGTTTAAAGCTTGCATTGTCATTTTTAGAGATTTAAAACTGCTTGTTCTTGCCTTGATTGATTGGCTTGTTTCAAAGTTTTATATATTGTTGTGGCATTGGTGATCAAACAGGATGGATGATCTTAGTTTGATCACAATGGGATGATCTGTATAAGTTTTAGAGAATCTGAGTTTGATATAAGGAAAGAAAGAGATTAGAAAGAGTCTAGAGGTGATTTAGGACGAGTTTAGCTAAGAGTTTAGTGTATGATCATGATTGAGAGCCTTTGAGTTTAAGAGAGTGTTTTGGTGCCAAGAACTGTCTGATTATCATTAATGAAGAGTTTACAAATATATAGGAGAAGATACAAGGGTTTTCCTAAAGGTAAAGTAAGCAAAGCATGTGAAGTCAAGGAAGAGCTAGGCGCCGGTTTCAAACTAAGCCAATGGGAGACTCCACATGTGTGGGATGAATGGATAAGGTTGCTTTCCCTTTCCAGCTGCATACAGCCTGTCAAGCCGCGGCCTTATCCTTCTCTCAACGGTCTGATCAAGTGCTGGTAACTCTCCATAGTTACCATCACCCTTTTCACAAGTAACCATCCTGAATAGTGAAGAGTGTTACCCAAGACTTGTACGGCCACTCCTCATGTACGGCCTGTACGGATTGTACGGACTAAGCCTCCTCAATCCCTTTCTTCCTAATGCTTCACTACTTCATACCCTCTCCTCACATACATTACTCAACACTTCATCTCATGATCTCATCTCAAAGTGATCTCATCTCAACACTCCCCCTCAAGCTTAGCTTTGTGAAAGTCTAAGCTTGGATAGCCATGAGATCTTCCTCATTAAAAACCTCACCAAAGAAAACCCATTGGGACAAAACTTTGATAAGGGAAAAAGAGTAAAGACCTCATAGCTAAGGGGCTTAGCTCCTTCTTGTGAGATCAATGAGTCCTAGCCGGCTATGAATGGACTCAATTGTCTTCTGCCTTGCTGCCTTTGTGAACACATCTGCTAGCTGATCTTTACTTCTCGTGTAACATGGTAAGATGACTCCAAGAAGAATCATTTGCCTCACCTTGTGACAATCTACTTCAATGTGCTTGATTCTCTCATGGAAGACTGAGTTGGTGGCAATGTGTATAGCAGCCTGGTTGTCACAATGCATGGTCATTGGAGTGGATTGAATAATCTCCAAGTGCTTCAGTATCCCTTTGATCCATACAAGCTCATTAGTCAGCTTCAGCATGGCTCGGTATTCAGCTTCAGCACTTGAGCATGAGACCACCTTCTGCTTCTTACTCTTCCAAGTTGCTAAGTTCCCTCCAATGAATGTGCAGTAGCCGGTTGTGGACCTTCTATCTGCTCTATCTCCTGCCCAATCCGCATCACAGTAGCCTACAACTTCAGTACTCCCATTACACCCCATCCACACTCCTTGATCCGCTGAGCCATTAAGATACATTAAGAGCCGGTTCACCATTCCCCAATGATGTTCTTTTGGAACTTGCATATGCTGACTCACCTGGTTCACAGCAAAACAAATATCAGGACGTGTGATGGTTAGGTATATGAGCTTACCCACTAGCTTTCTATAAAGCTTTGCATCCTTGAATGGTGGACTGTCTTCAATCTCCCCCTCACGTGGAACCTTGTATCCATCTTCCAAGGGAGTCTTGGCCGTCTTTCCATCAAGCTTACCTGCATCTTTCAACAGATCAAGTGTATACTTTCTTTGGGATAGAAACAAACCTTCCTTGGATCTACATATCTCAATCCCAAGGAAGTATTTCATCTCTCCCAAGTCTTTAATCTCAAAAACAAATTTAAGAAAGTCTTTAGTGGCTTGTATCTCTTCTTTATCACTACCTGTTATAATGATGTCATCTACATACACAAGTAGAACGACAATTCCTGAAGGTGTGTTGAGTGTAAAGAGAGTATGATCAAGCTCTGACTTCCTAAAGCCTCTTCCATTCAGAGTTGTGCTCAACTTGTTGTACCATGCCCTTGGTGATTGTTTCAGACCATAGATAGCTTTCTTTAGTCTGAGAACATTCCCTTTCTTCACCAAGTGCTCTAGACCAGGAGGAGGTAACATATACACTTCATCTTCTAGTTCTCCTTGTAGGAATGCATTCTTTACATCCATTTGCCACAAGCCCCACTCAAGATTCACCGCAAGTGATAGGACAATCCTGATGGTATGTAGCTTAGCAACTGGCGCAAATGTGTCTATATAATCTGTCCATTTGCTAGGTACTTGATTGTGAAGATCCATCTACTAGACACTGCTCTCTTTCCTTTAGGTAACTCACTCTCATACCAAGTGTCATTCTTGATCATTGCATTGGATTCAGCTCCCACTGATTCCCTCCACTCCTTGTCCTTCATGGCTTCCTCATATGACTTTGGTACATGGCTCTCATCTAAGCTTACCATAAAGGCACAATGTTCTTCTGGATAATGAGCAAAGGAACACACAGCTTGAGAGGGATGTTCCACAACCTGGGCATTGTAGTACACTCTCGTGTTTACCCAGTTGGAACTATCCTTTCTCACTCTGGTGCTTCTTCTCAATGGCTGCACCGCCGGCTCTGATTCAGGTTCAGTTGTAGTTGCATTAGTTTCCTCCTCTTGATCTTGGCTTGGTACCTCCGTATCTTCCTGCATCATACTTTGATCATGATCACCTGAGCCTTCTTGATCATGGCTTTCAACATGTACTTCAGCTGGTTCAGGTGTGTTTTCCCCCCCATGATCTAAGTTTGATGCCTCGGTAGGTTGTGTGGTTGTTGTACTGCGTCTCTCCTTCGGATCCTGGGTAGTATGTATCCCAAGCCCCTCTAGAATACTTCTAAGGCTGGCCGCTCTATCTGACTCTCTTGTCAATTCTAGCAGCTCATCTTGATTCTTTTCCTCATAGAACCCCTTAGCTTCAATGAACTTTACATCTCTAGAGACTAGAACTCTTCGAGTAGTAGGATCATAGCACTTGTAACCCTTTTGAGTAGTAGAGTAGCCAACAAACATAGCTCTTGTGCTGGTTGCTTCAAGCTTGTTTCTCAACTCTTTTGGCCTAAGGACAAAGCATAGACATCCAAAGATTCGCATATGCTCCAATGATGGCTTGTACTTGTTCAAGGCTTCAAAAGGGGACTGATCATGTAGAATCTTAGTTGGGATCCGGTTGATTAGATAACACGATGTAGCCACAACATCACTCCAAAACCTTTTAGGGACATTTCCTTGAAACATCATTGACCTTGCCACCTCCATGAGATGCCTATTCTTTCTCTCAGCCACTCCATTTTGCTGAGGAGTATAAGGACAACTCGTTTGGTGTAGTATCCCATGTTGCGCTAGATGTTGCTTGAAGGCTTGACCAGTGTATTCCCCACCATTATCTGATCTCAAAATTTTAATCTTGGCATTGTAATGGTTAGTCACATAGTTTTGAAAATTTTTAAAAGCTTCAAGCACCCTATCTTTGGTTTGAATAAGTGTTATCCAGGTGTATTTCGATTTTTCATCTATGAATGTGACAAAGTATTTAAAACTATCCCTAGACAAGCAAGGAGCAGTCCAAACATCAGAGTGAATTAGATCAAAGCACTTGTCATAAACAGTAGATGAAATGGGAAACACAGTTTTACAATGCTTGCCTAAAATGCAAGCTTCACAATCCTTATTTTCAAATACCACACCTAGTAACATTAAGTTTAAAGCCCTAACATGGGGATGACCTAATCTAGCATGCCACAATGCATTTTTATTCATCATAGAAGCAGAAGTAAATGAGCATAAGTAATCAGAAACAGGAGCTAGTTCTTCAAGTAAATATAAATCTCCCTTGGTAACTCCTTTTCCAATCAATTGGCTGCTCTCAATATCCTGAAACTTCACATCATTAGGACTGAATATAACATTGCAATTAAGATCTGTAGTACACTTCTTTACAGATAATAGATTTGATGTGAAGTCAGGCATATAAAATGCTTTAGAGTCTTTATCAAACAATTTTAGCTTGCCAATTCCTCTAATTGGGATTTTATCTCCATTTGCAATCATGACATGTCCATTTGTAGGTTCAATGTCTCTAATCAAACTAGTATCACTAATCATATGATGAGATGCTCTTGAATCAACTACCAATGGTTTAAACAGATTGTGTGCAATATGAGACTGTCCTAGTATGCTAGTAGGTTTATAAGCAATGCTTGAATGATCAGGTTCTCTAGCAATACTACACGATTCATATAATGCACCAAAGGAGTAACCAAGAGTACCAAGTGTGTTACCATTCTCCTTTAGCATTTTGATGAGGGAGTCAAGGTCTGATCTCCTTAGGTACTCGTTCTCACGGTTGTTCTGAAGGCTTGGCTGAGGTGTGTAAGTCACCAGGGCCTTGCTATCTCCAGGCTCACGTGTCCCGCCCTCTCCAGCTTGGCCTGAGCTCCCAGCAACACTTGAACTTCCCGGCTCACTTCCAGCATACGAGACATTGGCTCTCCCATCTTTCTCTCTTGAGAACTTGGCCGGCTTCAGATGAGGATGCAAGATCCAGCACTGGTTCTTCTTGTGACCTTGTCTCTTGCAATGATCACAATTTCCCGTGAACTTCTTTGCATCATACTGGTTAGAGCTCGCACGGTTTGCTTGCGGAACTTCAGCTTGGTTTGCAAGTGTGATCTCTCCTTTCCCTCCAAAGAGACCGATAGAACCTTCCTCCTTCAGAACTTGTGCACACACTTCCTCAAGGTCAGGTAACTTCCCGGACCTCAGAATGTGTTTGATGAGGCTGTTGTAGCTTCGATTCAGTGTGAGCAGCAACCCAAACACCTTGTCCTGCTCGCGTCTCTCAGCCAGCTCATCTAGGTTGGTTGTGCCTGGCCTCAGCATCTCCAGTTCAGACCACAAGGCTCTGAACCTCCCAAGGTGCTTAGTAAACTCCATGTCCTCCTGTGTCAAGCTGTTGATAGCACGTTTCACTTCAAACACACGGCTCAAGTTTGAGATGTTACCATAAACCTTCTTTAGCGTGTCCCAAAGATCCTTTGCTGTCTCACAGTAGCTGTATGCCTCCAGGATAGACACTTCAAGAGACCGTTGGAGTATGGACATCACCAGCTGATCATCTTGCTCCCACTTCTCTTCATCGCACTCGACAATCTCCTTGTCGCCTTCATAAGTAATGAGCTTTGGGGCTTCACTCTGTGTGATGTGTCCCCATAAACCCTTACTCCCCACTGCTGTCTTCACCAAACGAGACCACAAAAAGTAGTTACCCCCCTTGAGAGTAACCGGAACCACTGCCTTGTTGCTTTCCATTTCAGAATCACCCGGATGAAAGCTAAGCGGCTGGTGTGTTCTTGAGTGTTCTAGTACTCAAACCCAGATTATGATGAACATGGCTCTGATACCATATAAGTTTTAGAGAATCTGAGTTTGATATAAGGAAAGAAAGAGATTAGAAAGAGTCTAGAGGTGATTTAGGACGAGTTTAGCTAAGAGTTTAGTGTATGATCATGATTGAGAGCCTTTGAGTCTAAGAGAGTGTTTTGGTGTCAAGAACTGTCTGATTATCATTAATGAAGAGTTTACAAATATATAGGAGAAGATACAAGGGTTTTCCTAAAGGTAAAGTAAGCAAAGCATGTGAAGTCAAGGAAGAGCTAGGCGCCGGTTTCAAACTAAGCCAATGGGAGACTCCACATGTGTGGGGTGAATGGATAAGGTTGCTTTCCCTTTCCAGCTGCATACAGCCTGTCAAGCCGCGGCCTTATCCTTCTCTCAACGGTCTGATCAAGTGCTGGTAACTCTCCATAGTTACCATCACCCTTTTCACAAGTAACCATTCTGAATAGTGAAGAGTGTTACCCAAGACTTGTACGGCCACTCCTCATGTACGGCCTGTACAGATTGTACGGACTAAGCCTCCTCAATCCCTTTCTTCCTAATGCTTCACTACTTCATACCCTCTCCTCACATACATTACTCAACACTTCATCTCATGATCTCATCTCAAAGTGATCTCATCTCAACAATCTGATCTTGCATTGAGTTGTGGTGATGTTAGGCACACAAAGAAGTGATACAGTGACAAGCCAAACCAAAGTGTGAAGACAAAAGGTCTAGTTCCATTGCAAATCATCACTGGATGTGTTAATCCATAATCTACAGGAAGTGTAGTGTTTGATTATGCAATGAGAGGATGCCATTGTATAATATCATAGGACATGTTCGGTGCATAGTCTACAGGAAGTGTAGCATGAGTTATTATACAGTGAGAACTTGCCTTGTGAGGACTCTCTATGGTGATTCAAACACCTTAATTGCTGGTTAAGGAAGAGAGAAAACTCACAAGAAGAAAGCTATCATGAAAAATGATAGTTATTAGACCATGGAGATGCATAGAATCATCACAAGCTTAGCTCCTTCTAGTCTTGGTTCTAAGCTTGAGGGGGAGTCTTAATGCATATGATCCATGGTCAGTAACAAGTCTTTTGCAAAAGCTTCTACAAGGATCATCAACCGGGCCAAGTCAGTGGCGTGTCTAGGCAAGAGGCTGTTCAGAGCAGCCTTGGCAAGTGAGGAAGAAGGCTATCCATCAATGCGGCTTCAATGAGAGGTGATTGAGGAGAAGCTGATCAATCCATTCTGCCTTTCCAAGAAGTTGATGATGACATGAAGATGGTGCATTGAGAGAGTTAGGAAACTCACAAAAACACAAGGGAAGTTCCCTTAGACTTTTAAAACTCTTTTCAATCCTTTTCATTCATCTTATTCATTGCTTGTACTTGAAAAGATACTTAAGATGATTATGATTGAATTGTGAGATTGTGTGCATCAAGTGTGATGCAGGATATTCATTTTATTGGTTTTGATAGGTACTGATGCACCTTTGGGATAATGTATCAGGTACCATTGCTTGAGCCTCACTAAAGATGTTCCTGGTCAGTTCCTAGCTTCTCTAAGGTGGCTGAGAAGTCTGTTGAGAAGGGGAGACCCAAACCAGTTCAATGAAGAGGGCAAGCCGTGTGTGAAGTGTTGATCAGCCTTACTGGTGTTTTGAAGATGATCTGGTCGTGTCCTAGCTTCTCTAAAATGGCTGTGAAGTCAGTTGAGAGGGGGAGACTTCAAACCGGTTCCATGAAGAGGTGAAGCTGAAGTGTGAAGTGTGCGCAAAGCTGTGTTGAGTTGCTGCACCTATTAGGCCGTGATCCAGAGCTTCTTGTGTCCAATCACACTGGTTCTAAGGCACAAGAGCTCACTGGCCAATCCCTAGGCCCTTAAGAGCTCTACTCTTTTTCCCTTGCAAAGTTTTGTCCCACAGGGTTTTCTTTGCAAGGTTTTTAATGAGGGAGACTCTTCAGGGTTCCAAGCTTGGCTCAGGATATCCTAGAGCCAAGCTTGAGGGGGAGTGTTGAACTGAATGTTGAACTGAAGAGAAGATGGAGCTTGTACAATGATAGGGCAAGCTCTAGAATGTTAACTTGAAGAATAGAAATGGAGTGAAAGGAGAAGTATGGAGTAGTTTGGTTCTAGTGCAAAGAGAGGGCAAGTCTTGCAGAGATTGTCTGTCAAGCTTCAGGAGGGTCTTAAGAAGTCAAGAAGTGATCTTATGGCTGTGCAAGATTGGGTTTAAGTCCAGGAGGGACTTAGACACCATTTGGAGAATATTTGGTTGAGACAGTAACTCCAAAGTTACCACAGTAACTTTGGAGAGTTACCACAGTAAGAGAACACAAAACTCTTAAGAGAAAAAGACAAAACTCTTAAGAGAAGAAGACAAAACTCTTAAGAGAAGAAGACAAAGGAGAGGCTGGCGAGTGACAGGCTGGAAAGGAGAGTCCCTTGCTGTAAAGTAAAAGCAAAAGGAGACCATGTATCTAGCAAAAGAAGTGGTCAGATTCATGGGAGCCTTTAGCTAGCCAATAAGGAGCCAGCCTTCCCTTGACCAGATTCAAATGGACCAATTATCCATTAGGAAGAGCCAGCCACGACCAAGACCATTTTCCATCTCATCCATCCATTTAAATTCAAGTTATAACAGCCCTTAGATTTAGGTTTATGATTGCAAGTTGTGAAGAGCATATATAAGCTCATAAGTGCTGTTTTGTAACTCTTAAGTGAGTAAGGGGGATTTTCCCTTCTCCTTCATAGTCTTTGGTTACTTTGAATCTCTCAATCTATATTCTCTGGTTACTTAATCTCTCAGTCTCTCTAATCTCTTAATCTCTCACTCAAAGTCTCTTAATCTCACACCATTCTTATTCTTCCATCAGTCTCTCTTTTATTCTCTTCCATTATTGTCACAAGACAAGATCTCTTGCCCTTAAGGGCGTGTTCATCACACACACAACCTGAACTCTGTTAAAACTTATATGGTATCAGAGCCAGGTTCATCAGAACTTGGTTCCAGCTTCAGCTCAAGCACAAGCTCACTCCCATGCCATTTTCAAGCTATTGAAGCTGTTGAAGAAGTTCTTTCCAGCCGGCTGTGTAATCTCTTCAAGATGAAGTTTTGCTCATCCATGGCGTGTATAGAAGCTGTGCTAAGTCCATCATACTCTCTCATGTCCACCCTGAAGAAAGAAGGCAATTGGAAGCATGTCCAAGCCTTTCCCATTCACTGTCCAAGAAGAAACCTTCCAAGGAGGAAGCTTTCAGCATTGGTACTTGTGTGGCGACTCAAACATGAAGAAAGGAGGTGTCTTTGGCATGGTGGGTTCAAGGAGAAAGGCCACGTAAAGAAGGAGATGTTGGTTTGTCCATTTATGATGCAGATTGCCTTGGAGGCTCAAGGAACAAGCACTGGTTCCTTGGTTGTAAGCTAAACCTTTTTCCCATGTTTAAAGCTTGTGTCTTTATGATATGGTTGTGATTGAAAACCTGAGGATATGTTTAAGAGTTCTAAATGAAAATGAGTTTAGAATCTGTCCGAGGATATTTAAAAAGTCTTGTTTGGTGTCTGAAATGTTTAAAAATGCTTAACCTTGATTCTAATGATGCTTGTTAGGGAGTTAGAATTTATCTAAACCTGATTGCATTCATGAAATGAAATCACCAAAGGTTATGCATTGTGTCTGATGTTGGTTGATAATGTTATTTCTTAATCCCAGCTCTAAATGAATGTGTATTAATGTGCTAAATGCTACTGTTAAAATTGGGTGCATTCATGTGTTAGAGACTGATAAAGATTAAAGCATTTTATCATCTTGTGGCTGTCTTACATTGAAGCATTAGATTCATATCTAAGTGCTGAGTAAAGAAGCTCTTAAGAGTGCCTAAGAAACTTGTCTTGAATCTGTTAGGATCTTGCTTGTACTTAGAGAGTTAGCTTGCAAAGAATAGAACCTGATAATGCCTTGTGTCTATCTGTTGCATTGCTTGTGATAGTGGGAATCAAACTTGATAAGTTATTAATCAAGATTTGACATCAATAAGATTGAAAATGGTTAAATGCTTAATGTTAGTTCTAAATTAAATTGTCTTGTTAATATGATAGATTATATTATCATGCTTGCTGTCATGAGTTAGAAACTGATTAAGATTAATGCATACTGCCTTGTTGCTGCCTTGTATTGTTGCATTTAGATCAAAGTCTAAGTTGCAGATTAAGGAGTAATTAAAATTGCCTAAATACGTTGACTTGAATCTGATAAGGTCTTGCTTTGTATTTAGAGAATGGTTGCTTGCATAGATAAGAACTTGACATTGTCTTGATTCTATCTAATGCTATAAAGCTTGAGACATTGGTGATCAAACTTGATGAAGTCAAGGATTGATCCCAATGCAATTGTGTCTTATCTTTGCTGGAGTTTGAGTGGTGTTTCAGGTTCACAAGAAGTGTTCTTTGCTCACCATCCATCCAAGTAGAAGAGGAAGACTTTGCCATTGTTAAAGCAATGGAGAAAGACTTGTGTGTATGGCCGGTTGAGATAGCGCAGCTAGTGATAGTGATGTGCTCTTGGTTCATGGAGACACACAAGTAAAGGTCATCACCTAAGTCTTGGGGAGACTGATGACCTGAAGGCATTGGAGCTGAAGGCAATGGCAGATCGGTTGGGTTAAGCGCAGCTGTAGGTAGTGATGCACTCCCGGTTTGAAGTCTCATTGAAGCTCACTTCAAGTTTGCACCTATACTAAGTCAAGCTTGAGGTGTGTATTCAAGTGAGCTACCAGAAGATCCTCTAAGCTCAATGACCTGGTTCCTCAAGGCCATTGCAAGCTGATCATGTGTAGATGCAGCCGAAGTAGAGGGAAGAAGAAAGCGACTCATCTTGGTTTGATTAGAATGACAAAGAAGTTTTCATATTCCCAAACAGGAAAACTAGGATCACCTGATTTGAAAGTGTGATAGCTTCTTCATCCTAACTCCTATGAGATTTTTTCCACTTACTAGTGATTCTCCACTACTTTATGTATCAAAATCAAGCTTGTTAGATCGCGATTCTTCCTGGTTTGATTAGAATGACAAAGAAGTTGTCATATTCCCAAACAGGAAAACTGGGATCACCTGATTTGAAAGTGGGATAGCTTCTTCATCCTAACTCCTATGAGATTTATTCAACTTCCTGGTGATTCTCCATTACTTTATGTATCAAAATCAAGCTTCTTACATCGCGATCCATCTTGGTTTGATTAGAATGACAAAGAAGTTGTCATATTCCCAAACAGGAAAACTGGGATCACCTGATTTGAAAGTGGGATAGTTTCTACATCCTAACTCCTATGAGATTTATTCCACTTCCTAATGATTCTCCACTACTTTATGTATCAAAATCAAGCTTCTTACTGTTGAAATGAGCTGAGTATAAGAAGAGAAGAGAGGAGGAGTTGGAGAACATGAGAGAAGGTTCAGCTTGGGTGAGTTTTGGGAGTGAGGATCGACCAGGCCGTACAAGACCGTACATGGCCGTACAGGCCGTACAGTCTGGACGGACCGTGGTCGACCTTAACTCGACCAAAGGTAACTTATGATCACCCGAGTAAAAGGAAAGTGAAAGAGAAGTTACCTGAGCTTGCACCTATGGATCAGACCGTTGAACAAGAAGAAAAGGAAGTCCAAGACAGGCTGGCACAGCTGTAAAGAGAAAAGGATATTGTCCAAGATGCCTTGATGCCAAAAGCGTGTAAAGCCTCCCATTGGACAGTTTGAAATGGGCGCTCCTTTTCCCTTTGACTACACATGCTTAAACCTATCTGATTCTCGCAAACCCTAGCTCTCTCTCCTTGTATATATATCAACTCATGTCATTAATAAAAGATTACACAGTTTGAGTCATTCTCTCTCTCTTGTTCTTGAGTGTTCATCATGATTCTTCACTAATCTCTTCATAATCCAATCTCATTCTCTTATTCTCTAAAACACTATAACTCTTTCTATAAATCTTATATGGTATCAGAGCCAGGTTCCTCATAGCCTGGTGTGTTCATTCCGCAAATCTTCAGCTTCAGTTCAGTACAAGATCACGATCTGAGTTATGCAAGACAAGATGGAAGGAAACAAGGTGCTGGCGGTTCCAGTTACATTAAAAGGTGGTGGAAACTACCTGCTTTGGTCAAGGCTGGTGAAGACAGTCATTGGGAGCAAGGGTTTATGGGGTCATGTCACAGATGGAGTCCCAAAACCAGTTGCTATAGATGGAAGATCCACGGAGATAGTTGTAGCCGATCAAGAGAAGTGGGCGCAAGAGGACCTATAGGTGTTGGCCGTGTTGCAAGGGTCACTTGAAGCTTTAATCTTGGAGGCATATAGCTACTGCGAGACCCCAAAGGCGTTGTGGGAGACGCTTCAGAAAGTGTATGGCAACATCTCCAATCTGAGCAGGGTGTTTGAAGTAAAGAGAGCTATCAACACACTGATGCAAGAAGAGGAGGAGTTCACTAAACACTTGGGAAAGTTCAGGGCCTTGTGGTCTGAACTAGAGATGTTGAGGCCAAATACCAATGATGAGGCTACGCTTATGGAGAGGCGTGAGCAAGACCAAGTGTTTGGCTTGTTATTGACACTGAATCCGGTTTACAAGGATGTGATAAAGCATATGCTGAGGTCCCCAAAGCTCCCGTCCTTTGATGATGTGTGCGCACAGCTACAAAAGGAGGATGATTCTCTTGGCCTGTTTGGTGGAAAGGGGGAGATGACCTCGGCGAATCAAGTTGAGACGGTCCAAGCAAACAAGGCGGCGTATAAAGGAGATGAGAGGAAGTTTGGTGGCAACTGTGACCACTGCAAGAAGCCAGGGCACAAGAGGAGTCAATGCTGGATCCTCCATCCCCACCTCAAGCCATCCAAGTTTGTTAAGGACCGAGAAGGAAGGGCTCATCTCTCAGCTGAATCAAGTGAGGCCGGATCATCAAGGGGAAGCAATGGTGCTGGTGTGAGAGCTGAGGAGAGTGATGTCAAGGCTATGGCATCTCAGCACACGTCCGGGAAGAGCAGTATGGAGCATGAGATGATCAGACGTTCTGACATTGATGCCCTCATCAAGGCTCTCAAGGACAATGGTAGTTCTCTTACTCATACTCTAGGATACTCATATGCTGCGTGTAGTATACCTAGGAGTCTTGAAAACATAGAAACTGAACTGAAAATTCCTAGAATATCTATTGCTAGAATTGAATCACAAAGTGGATTTGCTGTTCAAAACATGATTAAACCTTTAATTGTGGATTCTGGTGCCTCTCATCATATGATAAGTGACACTAGTCTTATAAAAGATATAGAACCAACTACTGGTCATGTTATGATAGCAAATGGTGATAGGATAGCAATAAAAGGAATAGGAAACCTGAAACTATTTGATAAGGAGTCTAAAGCTTTCTATATGCCTGAATTTACATCTAATCTATTATCTGTCAAGAAATGCACTACTGATTTACATTGCAATGTTATCTTTAGCCCTAATGATGTGAAGTTTCAGGATATTGAGAGTCATAAGTTGATTGGAAAATGAGTAACCAAAGGAGATCTCTATATGCTTGAAGACATTGCTCCTGTTTCTAATCTTAGTTACTCGTTTCAATATGTTTCTGCTTTAAAAAATAATGCACTGTGGCATGCTAGACTAGGCCATCCTCATGTTAAAGCTTTGAACTTAATGTTACCAGGTGTTATGTTTAAAAATAATGAATGTGAAGCATGTATATTGGGTAAACATTGTAGAACTGTTTTCCAAAAGTCTAGTACTATTTATGAAAATTGTTTTGATCTTGTGCATTCTGATGTATGGACTGCTCCTTGTTTATCTAGAGAAAGTTGTAAGTACTTTGTAACATTCATTGATGAAAAATCTAAATACACCTGGATAACACTCATTAAAACAAAAGATAGTGTGCTTGAAGCATTTAAGAACTTTCAATGCTATGTGACTAACCAATATAATGCCAAGCTTAAGATTTTCAGATCTGATAATGGTGGTGAGTATACAAGCATATTATTCAAGAAACACTTAGCTCAGCATGGGATTCTTCACCAAACTAGTTGTCCCTGTACTCCTCAGCAGAATGGTGTGGCAGAAAGGAAGAACCTACATCTTATGGAAGTTGCTCGGTCCATGATGTTTCAAAGCAATGTTCCTAAGAGGTATTGGAGTGATGCAGTCATGTCTGCGTGCTATCTGATTAATAGGATACCGACCAGAGTGTTGCAAGATCAGTCTCCATTTGAAGTTCTTAACAAGATCAAGCCATCCCTAAACCACTTGAGAGTGTTTGGTTGTGTAAGCTATGTGATGGTACCGGGAGAGATGAGAAACAAGCTTGAGCCAAAGAGTATAAGAACTATGTTCATTGGATACTCATCATCTCAGAAGGGATACAAGTGCATTGATCCAAAGACAAGAAGAGTACATGTATCTAGAGAAGTAAAGTTCATGGAGAGTAAGGGATACTATGAAGAGCGGAGCTGGGAGGATTTTGAAAGATCTATCTCGGGATTCTGATAAGGCTGCGAGCCTTAGGATCATATTGGAAGGTCTTGGGATCAATCTAACCCAGGATCAAGGAGGACGGAACACATCTAGTTCTCCTGAAGCTGAAGGAACATCCCACTCTAATCATGAGAGGGGGAATGAAACTGAAGAAGCAAGCCATCCAGAAGAAGGCTTGAGAGACCCTGATCAGTGTGTGATGATGCAAGATGAAGGGGTTGAGGCAATGGGTGAACCAGAACCTGAAGAAAGTTTACAAGAAGAGGAAGACAATGTGCAACAGCAAGAAGAACAGCAAGAAGAAACTGAACCAGTCTCATCAAGGGATAATGTCTCGGCTGAAGCACCGCTAAGGAGAAGCACACGGTTGAAGAAGGATGCTTCCAACTGGGTAAACACGAGAGTGTACTACAATGCCCAGGCTGTGGAGCATCCCTCCCAAGCAGTGTGTTCCTTTGCCCATTTCCCATCTGATCATTGCGCCTTCATGACAAACTTAGATGAGAGCTTTGTGCCAAGATCATATGAAGAGGCTATGATGCATGAGGAATGGAAGGAGTCGGTTGGAGATGAAGCAAATGCAATGATTAAGAATGACACTTGGTTTGAAAGTGAACTCCCAAAGGGGAAGAGGGCTGTTACAAGTAGATGGATATTCACCATCAAGTACTTGCCAAATGGACAGATTGATAGGAGAAAGACAAGATTGGTGGCTGGAGGATACACTCAAACATATGGAGAGGACTACATAGATACATTTGCTCCTGTTGCTAAGTTACACACCATCAGGATAGTATTGTCCTTGGCTGTGAATCTTGAGTGGGATTTGTGGCAGATGGATGTGAAGAATGCATTCCTTCAAGGAGAGTTAGAAGATGAAGTCTATATGTATCCTCCACCAGGCTTAGAAGGTCTTGTGAAGCCTGGGAATGTTCTAAGACTAAAGAAGGCCATCTATGGTTTGAAACAATCCCCTAGAGCCTGGTACAACAAACTCAGCACCACTCTGAATGGGCGTGGCTTCAGGAAGTCTGAGTTGGACCACACTCTCTTCACTCTTACTACTCCATCAGGTATCATCTGTCTACTTGTGTATGTTGATGATATCATCATAACAGGTAGTGATAAGATTGGGATAAGAGAAACAAAAGAGTTTCTCAAATCTGTTTTTGAAATCAAAGACTTGGGAGAAATGAAATACTTCCTTGGGATTGAGATATGTATGATTTTTGAGAATAAGAAAGGTATTGAGAAGTCTAAGAGAGATTCAAGAGAGATTAGAATGTTTAAGAGAAAGTGTATGAGATTATCATGATGAACTAGAGAGAGAGACTCATCAAATCATGTTACTCATTTATCAAGACAGAGTTTACAATATATAAGAAGAGACTTAAGGGTTTTCAGAAAGCATAAGCATGTGAAGTCAAGGATAAGGTTTGCTTTAATTCAAACTGAGCCAATAGGAGAGGCCACACGCTTTTGGGATCTTTTACTAAGGCTGCTTTTTCCAATACAGCCTGTCCCAGCCTGTCAAGATAAGACCCAGCTCCCTTAGCCATCCAAACGGTCATCTCTTCATGGTAAAATCCCCTTTGGCCGTTAACTCCTTTTACTCGGGTAAAAGGTGACTTGGGCGAGTTATGGATCGACCATGGTCCGGATGGTACGGCCTGTACGGCCTTGTACGGCCTGGTCGATCCCTAACCCATCTTTTCCATTCCTTCACACCATCTCATCTCTTCTTCAACTCCTTAGGACATCTTCTCTCATATATTGATCAGCTCATTTCAACACTCCCCCTCAAGCTTAACTTAGTAACTTAGTTAAGCTTGGAACAACCATGAGATCTTCCTCATTAAAAACCTCACCAAAGAAAACCCATTGGGACAAAACTTTGATGAGGGAAAAAGAGTGAAGAGCTCATGGCTAAGGGGATCAGCTCTGTGGTGTAAGATCTATGAGTCCCAATCTAATGTGAATGGACTCCATAGTCTTTTGTCTTGCTGCCTTAGTGAACACATCCGCAAGTTGATCCTCACTCCTCGTATAGCATGGCAGGATTACTCCTAAGACAATCATCTGCCTCACTTTGTGGCAATCAACTTCAATGTGCTTGGTTCCCTCATGGAAGACTGAGTTGGTTGCAATGTGTATAGCCGCTTGATTATCACAGTGCATAGTCATTGGAGTCACTTGCTCTATCTCCAAATGCTTCAAGATCCCTTTAATCCATACCAACTCATTTGTAAGCTTCAGCATTGCTCTATACTCAGCTTCAGCACTTGAACACGATACCACCTTCTGCTTCTTGCTCTTCCAAGTCACCAAGTTGCCTCCAATGAATGTACAATAGCCTGTGGTTGATCTTCTGTCTGCTCTATCTCCAGCCCAATCAGCGTCACAATATCCCACCACTTCAGTACTCTTGTTGCATCCCATCCATACTCCAAGGCTTGATGTCCCGTTCAGATACAAGAGAAGTCTCTCCACCATGCGCCAGTGATGTTCCTTTGGGACTTGCATATGCTGGCTCACTTGATTCACTGCAAAGCATATGTCTGGTCTTGTGATAGTGAGATAGATGAGCTTCCCTACCAGCTTCCTGTATAGCTTTGGATCATGAAAGGCCTTGCTATCTTCAACCTCCCCCTCACGTGGAATCTTGTATCCATCTTCAAGGGGCATCTTTGCTGTCTTATCTCCTTGTATACCTGCATCTTTCAAAAGATCAAGTGTATACTTCCTTTGGGAAATGAACAATCCTTCCTTAGATCTACACAACTCAATTCCAAGGAAGTATTTCATTTCTCCTAAGTCTTTGATTTCAAATACAGATTTCAAAAACTCCTTTGTGGCTTTTATACCAGCCTTATCACTACCTGTTATTATAATGTCATCAACATATACAAGTAAGCAAATGATACCTGAGGGTGTAGTGAGAGTGAATAAAGTGTGATCCAGTTCAGACTTCTTGAACCCACGTCCGTTTAAGGTAGTGCTCAATTTGTTGTACCATGCTCTAGGAGATTGCTTTAATCCATAGATAGCCTTCTTGAGTCTCAATACATTTCCAGGTTTCACAAGATGCTCTAGGCCTGGTGGTGGATGCATATATACTTCATCCTCTAGCTCTCCTTAAAGAAAGGCATTCTTCACATCCATCTGCCAAAGCTCCCACTCAAGGTTCACAGCAAGGGACAATACAATCCTTATAGTATGTAGCTTAGCAACAGGAGCAAAGGTATCAATGTAGTCTTCCCCATATGTTTGAGTGTATCCTCTAGCCACCAATCTTGTCTTCTTCCTCTCAATGGTTCCATCAGGTAGATACTTGATAGTGAATATCCACTTGCTTGTTACAGCCTTCTTCCCTTTTGGCAACTCACTTTCAAACCAAGTATCATTCTTTATCATAGCATTAGCTTCATCACCCACTGATTCTTTCCAATCCTCATGTAGCATTGCTTCTTCATATGATCTTGGTACACTACTTTCATCTAAGCTTGTAATGAAAGCGCAATGTTCCTTTGGGTAACTAGCAAAAGAACACACAGCCTGAGAGGGATGCTTCACAGCCTGAGCATTGTAGTACACTCTCGTGTTTACCCAGTTGGAAGCATCCTTCTTCAACCGTGTGCTTCTCCTTAATGGAACTGGTTCCACCTCCACCACTGTAGGCTGAACCGCTTCCCCTTCTACTTCATCTGGTTCCACTTCTTGAATGACTTCTTCCTCGCTTTGTATCACACCTTGACCATGACTATCTGAGTCTTGATCTTCATGATCTTCAGGCTCAGTCTCATTTCCCCCCTCATGATCATGGTGTGATGGTTCTTCAGCTTCATTCTCCTTGGTTGGTTGCTGATCCTGGGACATGTTGATTCCAAGTCCTTCCAGTACACGCCTAAGACTTGTAGCTCTATCAGATGGTTGAGACAAATCTTCAAGATCTTCCCACTTTCTATCTCCATAAAAACTCTTATCCTCCAAGAACTTAACATCTCTAGACACGAGAACTCTCCTGGCTTCTGAATCATAGCATTTGTATCCCTTTTGTGATGTTGAGTAGCCAATGAACATGGCTCTTGTGCTCTTTGCTTCTAGCTTATTCCTTAACTCCCCGGGTACAAGTACAAAGCACACACATCCAAAGACTCTTAAGTGATCCAGCACAGGTTTGTTTCTGTTTAGAACTTCATAAGGTGCCTGATCCTCCAAGATCTTGGTTGGTATCCTATTGATCAGATAACAAGCCGAGATCACCGCATCACTCCAGAATCTTTTAGGCACACTTGTGTGAAACATCATAGACCTTGCCACCTTCATTAGGTGTCTATTCTTTCTCTCATCTACACCATTCTGTTGAGGAGTGTATGGACAACTTGTCTGATGTAGAATCCCATGGTGAGCTAGATGACTCTTGAAAGCATTACCAGTATATTCTCCACCATTATCAGACCTGAAAATCTTAATCTTGGCATTATACTGGTTAGATATATAAGCTTGGAAGTTTTTAAATGCATCAAGAACCCTATCCTTTGTTTTAATGAGTGTTATCCAGGTGTACTTAGATTTTTCATCTATAAATGTGACAAAGTACTTGTAATTATCTCTAGATAAGCAGGGAGCAGTCCATACATCAGAGTGAACAAGATCAAAACACTTATCATAGATAGTAGTAGATCTTTTAAACACAGTCTTACAATGTTTTCCCAAAATACAAGCCTCACAATCATTATTTTTAAACATGACACCTGGTAACATTAAGCTTAAGGCTCTAACATGTGGATGTCCTAGCCTAGAATGCCATAATGCACCTTTACTTAAAACAGAACTCAACAAACAACTAGAAATGGGATTAATATCTTCAAGTACATAAAGATCCCCCTTGGTTACTCCTTGTCCAATCAACTCATTGCTCTGAATATCCTGAAATGTCACATTGTTAGGACTAAAGATAACATTGCATTGTAGATCATTGGTACATCTTTTAACAGATAAGAGATTAGAAGTGAAATCAGGCATGTAAAATGCTTTAGAGTTCTTATCAAATAGCTTTAAGTCTCCTACACCTTTAATGGGAATTCTATCTCCATTTGCAATCATTACATGTCCATGAGCAGGTTCTATGTTTTTAATCAAGCTATCATCACTGATCATGTGATGAGATGCACCATAGTCAACAATCAATGGTTTTATGCCTCTAGCTAGATGAGTTCTAGGTGATTCATTTCTCAGTTTTAATTCCTCAATGATATCTATCAACCTATTCTCATTCCTAGGCATCATATGAGCAGTGTAAGAGTAACCAAGAGTGTTTCCGAATGTACCAGACTCCTTAAGAGCTTTGATGAGGGCATCAATGTCAGATTTGCGAATCACTTCATGCTCCAAACTCTTTGCGGCCGTGTAGTGAGTTGCCATTGCCTTTCCTGTGCTTTCACCCACTTGTGCACTTGAGCCTGCTCCTGATGGACCGGACTCACTTGCTTCAGTAGACAGGCTAGCTCTGGCTTCTCGGTCTTTGTTGAATTTGGCCGGCTTGAGATGGGGGTGAAGGATCCAGCACTGGCTCCTCTTGTGTCCCAACTTCTTGCAGTGATCACAATTGCCTCCAAACCTCCTCTCATCACCATACTTCCTCTCATCAGTCTTGTATGCTGCACGGTTAGCTTGTGCTCCTTCCTCAGCCTTGTTGGCTAGAGCTAAGTCTCCCTTGCTTCCAAAGAGACCAAGTGACCCTTCCTCCTTCTGGAGTTGCGCACACACTTCCTCCATAGATGGGAGATTTGGCATCCTCAACATGTGCTTGATCACATTGTTGAATGGAGGATCCAACGTCAACAGCAACCCAAACACCTGATCCTGCTCCCTCCTCTCCGTGAGTAGCTCTTGATCATTAGTGCTTGGCCTCAACGATTCAAGCTCAGACCATAAGGATCTATACTTGCCCAAATGCTTGGTGAACTCCTCTCCATCTTGTACCAGTGTGTTGATAGCTTTCTTGATCTCATACACACGGCTCAGATTGGTAACGTTCCCAAAAGTCTTTTGGAGTACCTCCCACAGGTGTTTTGGATTCTCGCAGTAGCTGTAGGCTTCCAAGAGATGTTCTTCAAGTGATCCTTGCAGCACAGATAGCACCATCAAGTCATCTTGAATCCACTTCTTTCCATCAGCAACCGCGAGCTCTCTTCCACCTTCTTCCTCACTGGCAACTGGTGCTGGGGCTCCATCTGTGATGTGATCCCATAACCCTAGCCTCCCAATGGCTGTCTTCACAAGCCTAGACCACAACAGGTAGTTTCCCCCACCCTTGAGTGAAATCGGAACCGAAATAACCTTGTTTCCTCCCATCTTGATTTGCTTGAACTTTGTTTAGAATCTCACAAGAAAGAACTTTTATCTGAAGCTGAAGAACACAAGATCTCAATACCACAGCCAACCTGGCTCTGATACCATATGACTTTAGAGAATAAGAAAGGTATTGAGAAGTCTAAGAGAGATTCAAGAGAGATTAGAATGTTTAAGAGAAAGTGTATGAGATTATCATGATGAACTAGAGAGAGAGACTCATCAAATCGTGTTACTCATTTATCAAGACAGAGTTTACAATATATAAGAAGAGACTTAAGGGTTTTCAGAAAGCATAAGCATGTGAAGTCAAGGATAAGGTTTGCTTTAATTCAAACTGAGCCAATAGGAGAGGCCACACGCTTTTGGGATATTTTACTAAGGCTGCTTTTGCCAATACAGCCTGTCCCAGCCTGTCAAGATAAGACCCAGCTCCCTTAGCCATCCAAACGGTCATCTCTTCATGGTAAAATTCCCTTTGGCCGTTAACTCCTTTTACTCGGGTAAAAGGTGACTTGGGCGAGTTATGGATCGACCATGGTCCGGATGGTACGGCCTGTACGGCCTTGTACGGCCTGGTCGATCCCTAACCCATCTTTTCCATTCCTTCACACCATCTCATCTCTTCTTCAACTCCTTAGGACATCTTCTCTCATATATTGATCAGCTCATTTCAACAATATGTAGATCCAAGGAAGGCCTATTCATGTCTCAAAGAAAGTATGCACTTGATCTTTTGAAAGATTCAGGTGTGCTAGGAGGGAAGATAGCCAAAATGCCCATGGAGGATGGGTATAAGGTTCCACGTGAGGGGGAGCTTGAGGACAGCAAGCTGTTCCATGATCCCAAGCTTTATAGGAAGCTAGTGGGTAAGCTCATATACTTAACAATCACACGTCCTGATATCTGTTTTGCTGTGAATCAGGTAAGCCAACACATGCAAGTACCAAAGGAACATCATTGGCGCATGGTGGAGAGGCTCTTGATGTATCTGAATGGATCAGCCGGTCTCGGAGTCTGGTTAGGATGCAACAAGAGTACTGAAGTCGTTGGGTACTGTGATGCTGATTGGGCTGGTGATCGAGCTGATAGGAGATCAACCACAGGCTATTGCACCTTCATTGGAGGAAATCTAGTGACATGGAAGAGCAAGAAGCAGAAGGTGGTATCGTGCTCAAGTGATGAGGCTGAGTATAGGGCAATGCTGAAGCTCACCAACGAGTTGGTATGGATCAAGGGGATCTTGAAGCATTTGGGAATTGAGCAAGCTACACCTATGACTATGCATTGTGATAACCATGCCGCCATTCACATAGCCTCCAACTCGGTGTTTCATGAAAGAACATAGCACATTGAAGTGGATTGTCATAAGGTGAGGCAGATGATAGTCTTGGGAGTGATCTTGCCATGCTATACCAGAAGTGAAGATCAGTTAGCTGATGTCTTCACCAAAGCTGCAAGGCAAAAGACCATGGAGTCCATCCACATCAGGCTAGGGCTCATTGATCTCACAACAAGTGGCTGAGTTCCCTTAACCATGGGCTCTTTACTCTTTTTCCCTCATCAAGGTTTTGTCCCAATGGGTTTTCCTTGGTGAGGTTTTTAATGAGGAAGATCTCATGGTTTCCAAGCTTGATCAATCACCAAGATCAAGCTTGAGGGGGAGTGTTGAAATGAGCTGAGTATAAGAAGAGAAGAGAGGAGGAGTTGGAGAACATGAGAGAAGGTTCAGCTTGGGTGAGTTTTGGGAGTGAGGATCGACCAGGCCGTACAAGACCGTACATGGCCGTACAGGGCGTACAGTCTGGACGGACCGTGGTCGACCTTAACTCGACCAAAGGTAACTTATGATCACCCGAGTAAAAGGAAAGTGAAAGAGAAGTTACCTGAGCTTGCACCTATGGATCAGACCGTTGAACAAGAAGAAAAGGAAGTCCAAGACAGGCTGGCACAGCTGTAAAGAGGAAAGGATCTTGTCCAAGATGCCTTGATGCCAAAAGCGTGTAAAGCCTCCCATTGGACAGTTTGAAATGGGCGCTCCTTTTCCCTTTGACTACACATGCTTAAACCTATCTGATTCTCGCAAACCCTAGTGAGATTTTAGAGAATAGAATAGGTATTGAGAGATTAAGGTAGATTATGAGAGATTAAGAGAGAGAGTTGTGGAGATTAAGTAATCATGTTTAGGAGTATGTGAGATTCATGATGAACATGAGAGAGACTTGAGAGAGAATGCTCAAAAACTCGTTAATCATTTATTTCAAATCAGGTGATCCCAGTTTTCCTGTTTGGGAATATGACAACTTCTTTGTCATTCTAATCAAACCAAGATGAATCGCGATGTAAGAAGCCTGATTTTGATACATAAACTACTGGAGAATCACCAGGAAGTTGAATAAATCTCATAGGAGTTAGGATGAAGAAGCTATCACACTTTCAAATCAGGTGATCCCAGTTTTCCTGTTTGGGAATATGACAACTTCTTTGTCATTCTAATCAAACCAAGATGAATCGCGATGTAAGAAGCTTTATTTTGATACATAAAGTGGTGGAGAATCATTAGGAAGTGGAATAAATCTCATAGGAGTTAGGATGAAGAAGCTATCCCACTTTCAAATCAGGTGATCCCAGTTTTCCTGTTTGGAAATATGAAAACTTCTTTGTCATTCTAATCAAACCAGGAAGAATCGCGATGTAACAAGCTTGATTTTGATACATAAAGTAGTGGAGAATCACTAGTAAGTGGAAAAAATCTCATAGGAGTTAGGATGAAGAAGCTATCACACTTTCAAATCAGGGGATCCTTCATCCAGCTTGGCTTGAGATGAGCCTTTGCCTCTCTTTCCTTCATCCAGCTTGGCTTGAGATGGGGATGTATGATCCAACACTGGATCTTCTTATGCCCGGACCTCTTGCAATGCTCACAGCTTCCCTCATACTTCTCATGCTTTCTTCCATCACCTCGGTATGCGGCCTTGTTAGCTTGATTTTGAGCCTTTGCCTCTCTTTCCTTCATCCAGCTTGGCTTGAGATGGGGATGTATGATCCAACACTGGCTCTTCTTATGCCCGGACCTCTTGCAATGCTCACAGCTTCCCTCATACTTCTCATGCTTTCTTCCATCACCTCGGTATGCGGCCTTGTTAGCTTGCACCTCCTCGGCTTGATGAGCCATGGTAAGCTCTCCTTTACCCCCAAAGAGACCAAAAGACCCTTCCTCCTTCTGAAGTTGAGCATACACTTCCTCCATAGATGGCAGGCTTGAGGATCTCAAGATGTGCTTGATGACATCCTTGTAACAAGGATCCAATGTCATCAACAAGCTAAACACCTGATCTTGCTCTCTCCTCTCCATTAGCGTTGATTGATCAATGGTGTTAGGCCTTAGGCTTTCAAGCTCAGACCATAAAGATCCAAACTTTCCCATGTGTTTGGTGAGCTCTCCTCCATCTTGCTTCATGGAGTTGATTGCCCTCTTCAGTTCAAACACACGGCTGATGTTTGAGACATTACCAAATGTCTTCAAGAGTGTCTCCCACAAGTGTTTGGGAGTCTCACAGTAGCTGTAAGCTTCAAGGAGTGGAACTTCAAGAGATCCTTGTAGTACAGATAGCACCATCAAGTCTTCTTGTACCCACTTCTTTGCTTCTGTTTTGGCGAGAGCTTTCTCCTCTTCACCTTCTTCAGTTTCTTTGGCTGCTAGCTCTGGACCATCATCCGTGATGTGGCTCCATAACCCAAGCCTTCCAATAGCAGTCTTCACCAGCCGAGACCAAAGGAGATAGTTTGAACCTCCTTTCAAAGCCACCGGAACTGTAACAAGCTTGCCAAAGTTGATGTTTCCTTCCATCTTTGCTTCCTTTAACCAGATACCGCCACAAAGTTTCAATCTTGCAACTCAGCTGAAGAACACACAGCACCAACCTCCAAGAACACACGGACTCAAAGAGAATGATACCACTTCACAGATTTCACAAGAACGTAAGAACAAGTCACAAGCACCCGATTTTGAAAGATGAAGAGAAAATGCAAATGAGATCTCTCAATACCAAAGCCAACCTGGCTCTGATACCATGAGATTTTAGAGAATAGAATAGGTATTGAGAGATTAAGGTAGATTATGAGAGATTAAGAGAGAGAGTTGTGGAGATTAAGTAATCATGTTTAGGAGTATGTGAGATTCATGATGAACATGAGAGAGACTTGAGAGAGAATGCTCAAAAACTCATTAATCATTTAATCAGCCAAGAGTTTACAATATATAGAAAGAGATACAAGAGACAGATTAGACTAAGCATGTGAGGTCAAGGATAAGGTTGCTTTAATTCAAACTGGGACCAATCAGAAGCTTCACATGTGCCAAAGGAAGAACCTTATCCATCCAGGCTGAGCCAGCCTGTCTAGATGCTCTCTTCTTTCTTCCAACGGTCAGATAGGATAGGGCTAAGTCTCTCAGTAACTCTGGTCGACTTACCTTTCTACCTTGGTAACTTCTTTTCTTCTTTGGTCGAGTTTGGGTCGACCACTATCCGCATGACCCGTACGGCCATGTACGGCCGGATAAGACCGGATCGCCCTAAGGCATTTCTTCTCCTATTTCCCTCATCAACTCATCTTCTCTTCAATACTCAAGACACCTCTTCTCATATGTTACTCTGCTTATCTCAACACCTAGCTCTCTCTCCTTGTATATATATCAACTCATGTCATTAATAAAAGATTACACAGTTTGAGTCATTCTCTCTCTCTTGTTCTTGAGTGTTCATCATGATTCTTCACTAATCTCTTCATAATCCAATCTCATTCTCTTATTCTCTAAAACACTCTAACTCTTTCTATAAATCTTATACTTACATCGCGATTCATCCTCGTTCGATTAGAATGACAAAGAAGTTGTCATATTCCCAAACGGGAAAACTGGGATCACCTGATTTGAAAGTGGGATAGCTTCTTCATCCTAACTCCTATGAGATTTAATAAACTTCTGGTGATTCTCCACTACTTTATGTATCAAAATCAAGCTTCTTACATCGCGATTCTTCCTGGTTTGATTAGAATGACAAAGAAGTTGTCATATTCCCAAACATGAAAACTGGGATCACCTGATTTGAAAGTGGGATAGCTTCTTCATCCTAACTCCTATGAGATTTATTCAACTTCTTGGTGATTCTCCACTACTTTAGGTATCAAAATCAAGCTTTTACATCATGATTCTTCCTGGTTTGATTAGAATGACAAAGAAGTTGTCATATTCCCAAACAGGAAAACTGGGATCACCTGATTTGAAAGTGGGATAGCTTCTTCATCCTAACTCCTATGAGATTTATTCAACTTCCTGGTGATTCTCCAGTACTTTCTTTATGTATCAAAATCAAGCTTCTTACATCGCGATTCATCTTGGTTTGATTAGAATGACAAAGAAGTTGTCATATTCCCAAACAGGAAAACTGGGATCCCCTGATTTGAAAGTGTGATAGCTTCTTCATCCTAACTCCTATCAGATTTTTTCCACTTACTAGTGATTCTCCACTACTTTATGTATCAAAATCAAGCTTGTTACATCGCGATTCTTCCTGGTTTGATTAGAATGACAAAGAAGTTTTCATATTTCCAAACAGGAAAACTGGGATCACCTGATTTGAAAGTGGGATAGCTTCTTCATTCTAACTCCTATGAGATTTATTCCACTTCCTAATGATTCTCCACCACTTTATGTATCAAAATAAAGCTTCTTACATCGCGATTCATCTTGGTTTGATTAGAATGACAAAGAAGTTGTCATATTCCCAAACAGGAAAACTAGGATCACCTGATTTGAAAGTGTGATAGCTTCTTCATCCTAACTCCTATGAGATTTATTCAACTTCCTGGTGATTCTCCAGTAGTTTATGTATCAAAATCAGGCTTCTTACATCGCGATTCATCTTGGTTTGATTAGAATGACAAAGAAGTTGTCATATTCCCAAACAGGAAAACTGGGATCACCTGATTTGAAAGTGGGATAGCTTCTTCATCCTAACTCCTATGAGATTTATTCAACTTCCTGGTGATTCTCCAGTACTTTCTTTATGTATCAAAATCAAGCTTCTTACGTCGCGATTCATCTTGGTTTGATTAGAATGACAAAGAAGTTGTCATATTCCCAAACAGGAAAGCTGGGATCACCTGATTTGAAAGTGTGATAGCTTCCTCATCCTAACTCCTATGAGATATTTTCCACTTACTAGTGATTCTCCACTACTTTATGTATCAAAATCAAGCTTGTTACATCGCGATTCTTGTTGAGATGAGTTGAAGATATGAGCATGAAGAGATAAGAAGTGGAAGAGAAGAGGAGGAAGAGAATGAGGGGACTTTGGGCAAGCATGGTACGGACATCCGTACAAGGCCGTACATGGCCGTACCGTCCGCACCAAATGTCTCGACCAAAAGTTACCTAACCTCGACCAAGTGAAACGGTAACAAGAAGATGTTACCTTGAGGGCTTAGTGGAGAGGATCAGATCATTGAGAGGATAAGGGGCGCGCGGTGCCAGGCTGGAACAGGCTGGAAAGCTAAAGCACCTTTAGTCCAAGATGCCATAAGCGTGTGATGCATCCTAGTGGTTAATTTGAATCCACTGCCTTGACTCCACACGGTTCAATAGTGCCCATTTCCTCTCTTGTAAACCCTTGTGTTCTTCTTATAAATATGTAACCTCACTCATTAATAAAACTAAGCAAGTTATTAGTCTCTCTTAGTCTTTATTCTTTCAATGGTTCTATGCTAGACTCTTAATCTCATTTCATACTCAAATCTCTTCTAAATCACTTCTAGTCTTTCTTATTTACTCAGATTACTCTACTAAATCCTAAAAGTGATATGGTATCAGAGCCAGGTTGATAGGAAACTTGGTTTCGTTGGGTTCTTTGAAGATTCAAGATTGAAGCTTTAAAGAAACAGTTTGGTGTTCGTGTGTTCTTAAGCGGTTCTGGGTAGTCTTTCTGAGTTCTATTGGTTGTGTGAGGTGTTATTGAAGCTGTGTGGGTAAAAGGTGAAGCTGCTAGTGTTCACTCAAGACAGTTACCTCAAGAGAAAGTTATTGAAGTCTAAAGGGTTCTACATTCAACATGGAGAGTGGGATGAACATGAACATGAAGGTGGCGGTGTGTTTCAAGGGAAACAACTACTTGGTGTGGTCTCGGATGGTGAGAACCACAGTGGGAAGCAAGGGGCTTTGGAAGCACATCACGCCAGGAGAAGCTCCAAAGCTCATCACTCAAGGAGAGGCTGAAGATGAAGCCGCAAGCAAGGCAGAAGAGAAGTGGCATCAAGACGACATGTTGGTGATGTCTGTGCTTCATGCGTCCCTTGAGCCGGCTATTCTGGATGCATACAGCTACTGTGAAGCTGCTAAAGAGCTGTGGGATACTTTGAAGAAGGTGTATGGCAACACTTCAAACCTAAGCCGAGTGTTTGAGGTGAAGCAAGCTATCAACAACCTTGTACAAGAAGACATGGAGTTCACTAAGAATCTAGGAAGATTCAGAAGCCTCTGGTCCGAGATGGAGATGCTTAGGCCAAGCACAACGGATGCTGATGAGCTTAACAAGAGGAGAGAGCAAGATAAGGTCTTTGGGCTGCTCCTCACCCTGAACCCGGCGTACAACGGTCTCATCCAGCACCTACTTAGGGAGGATACTCTACCTGACCTTGAGGATGTGTGTGCGCGGATTCAGAAGGAGCAAGGCTCCATTGGGCTGTTTGGGAAGAAAGGAGATCTTTCCCTTGCAAGTCAAGCAACTCAAGAGGAGGGGAGTGAAGCTCCACAAGCAAACAAGACTGCGCATGGGAAGTTTGAGGAGAGGAGGTTCAATGGGAATTGTGATCACTGCAAGAAGCATGGCCACAAGAAGAGCCAATGCTGGATACTCCACCCTCATCTCAAGCCGGCTAAGTTCATGAAGGATCGTGAGGCAAGGGCTAATGTTTCGGATGGTACAAGTGGAGCTGGTACAAGCAAAGGAAAGGAGATAGATGGGCGTGAGGCAGGTGATGGGAAGTCTCTTGTAGCCTACACTGGAGCACCAAGCAACCGTGGGAACAATGATCAAGAGTATCTAAGGAGATCCGACCTTGATTCTCTCATTAAGTTGTTCAAGGAGAATGGTAACACCTTTGGGTATTCATTTGGTGCTAGGGTGGTAGAGAACTATAAGAATCTAACTAGAACTGATAGGATGCATGAGAACTTGATAGAAATGGTAAATCAATCTAGGATTGCAAACTTTGCTAGAAATGATCATGCATTCAAACCATCTAGTATCCTTGCGCATATTGCTAGTTCTCATGACATTAAGCCATTAGTGATTGATTCAGGTGCATCTCATCATATGATAAGTGACACTAACTTGATTAAAAACATTGTACCAATGAATGTTGAGAAGAGGTGATACATTGATAGAGGAAGAGTATTGGGGCAGATAGTAACTTTGGAGTTTTACCACAGTAACTTCGGTTTGACTGTGGTAACTAAGTTAAAAGCTTAGGAAGTTACTTTGCATCCCTTTGGAGAGTGGATCACGCCCAAGAGGAAGTCTGGATAAGGAAGGAGTAGTTTGGATAAGGTCTGGTCATAGCTGGAAAGGTAAAGCACCTTTACAGCCTGTCCAAGCATGTGAAGCATCTTTACAGCCTATCCCTTGACTTCACATGCTTATGATTTCGAAATCCTCTTTGTATTATCCTTATCTCTTCATATATAACTTGTATCTGAGACATTAAATTAATTAATGGAGTTTTGAGTCTCTCTCTCTTGTTCTTATTCTCTCTAGAACTCTTAATCTCCTAAACATTATACAAATCACTCAGATTAATTATTAAACACACTACAAACACAAAAGTGTTTATGGTATCAGAGCCAGGTTGCGCAAAGGGGAGAGGGTGTTTGATTCTTGTTTATGAAGTCTGAGTTTCTTGAGGTGTTCTTGGTGTTCTTGAGGTGTTCTTGATGTGTTCTTGGTGTTTGTTTGTGTGCTTGAGATCGACTTGAGTCTGTGGAGAGTTTCTGATGGATTCAAACGAGTTAAGCATGGTGGAGAAGACAAGATCAAGATGTGAAGAGAAGAAAGAGAGAGAAAACGAGTGTGGTTGGCCAATCTGGATAAAGACAGCTTTGGAGAGCTGTGGGATTTGGAGTAATCATGTAAAGGAAGAGCCTTCAAAGGTGACAGCTGCTGAGAAAGATCAGACAGCAAGTTTGGAGGAGATTCAAGTAAAGGTGGAACCTTTAAAGGAGGTAGCTGCTGAAGAAGGTCAGACAGCAAGGTTGAAGGTTCATGAAGCCAAGGGTGTGATCCGAGACTGGAAACATGGAAAGGGTGAGTTGTATCAGCTTGTGGGAAGGCTGAAATGTGTATGGTCGGAGTTAGATGTGTTGAGGCCAAGCACATCAGATCCGAAAGTGATTCAAGAAAGGCAGGAACAAGATGTTTTATTTAACCTTCTTGTGTATGGGATTTGTAAGCTTGTTCAACATGTGCGTGGTGTGTGTGGGAAGAACAAGGGATCAACTCAGTGGAAAGTTGGTACAAGCTGTAAAAGGAGAAGGTTGAGAAAGCTTTCCAAGGTGTGGTTCATGATGAGAGGACCTTGGAGAGAGGAGAGTGAGTCGGATGACTTAAGACACATGATGGGCTTGAAGGGGATCAAGGATGTAGTTTACCAGATGGTTAGAGGAGAGTGTTCTTACTCAGCCTACATGGGTGAATCAGTAGAAGACAGTGTGGTGCTAAGAGAGCAGGAGAAAGGAAGTGGAGCTGATGATCGCATCACCAGGAAGGAATGGGGAGTGTTCATGAAACATGTACAAGCCTTAGCAGCAAGCAAGAAGCATGCTATACAATCCGGAGCTTCTAAACCCATTGTGATTGATTCTGGAGCAAGTCATCAAATGATCAGTGATAGGAGGCTTATAAGTGAGATCAAAGCTGCAACAGGGAGTGTTATGATAGCTAATGGTGCTATGATCCCAATAGAAGGAGTGGGAAAGCTCAAACTGTTTGAGAAGGACACGACTGCCTTCTACATGCCCCGGTTCACTTCAAATCTGTTATCTGTGAAGAAAGCTACCATTGATCTTGATTGTCAAGTAGTATTCAGACCTGATGAAGTTGAGTTTCAAGATTTGAAGACTGGGAGAGTCATTGGCAGAGGAGACAGCAAGAATCAGCTATACCATCTTCAAATGGCTAAGAATTCTAAACCCTTTGATTATGTATGCTTGAGTAGTGTTGTTGATAGGGTTGATAGTATGACTTGGCATGCTAGATTGGGACATCCTCATGCTCGTGCAATTGAATTTATCATGCCTAATATGTCATTTAATCACTTGGACTGTGAAGCATGCATATTAGGAAAGCATTGTAGGACTGTTTTCCCAACATCAGAGACTACTTATGAGCATTGTTTTGATCTGGTTCACTCGGATGTGTGGACAGCCCCTTGTGTGTCTAGGGATAGCCAGAAGTACTTTGTGACATTCATTGATGAGAAGTCTAAGTATACATGGCTCACCTTGCTCCCATCCAAAGATAGGGTGCTAGAAGGTTTTATAAACTTCCAAGCATATGTTACTAATCAATACAATGCTACTGTGAAGGTACTGAGATCAGATAATGGAGGTGAGTACATCAGCAATGCCTACAAGAGCCATCTAGCCAAGCATGGGATTGTGCATCAGACTAGCTGCCCTTATACACCACAGCAGAATGGTGTAGCTGAGAGGAAGAACATGCATTTGATGGAGGTTGCTAGATCGATGGTGTTTCATGCAAATGTCCCAAAACGTTTTTGGAGTGATGCTGTGCAGACTGCTTGCTATCTCATCTACCGGGTTCCAACCAAGATATTGAAGAATCTATCTCCATTTGAGGTATTGAACAAGAGTAAACCTGTCATTGATCATCTAAGTGTCTTTGGGTGTGTGTGCTATGTCATGGTTCCAGGAGAGCAGAGAAACAAGCTGGAGGCAAAGAGTACTAAGGCTATGTTCATTGGTTACTCTATGACTCAGAAGGGGTACAAGTGCTATGATCCTGAAGCAAGGAGAGTGATGGTATCTAGAGAAGTGAAGTTTGTTGAAACAAAAGGTTATTATGAAGAAAAGGAGTGGGAAAATCTGAAGGATTTGTCTCAAGCTCCATCTGATAAGGCAACAATACTGAGAGTGTTGTTAGAGAAGCTTGGGATAGGATTATCCCAGGATCAGGAAACCGGAAGGAGAGAGTCTTCCAATCAGAGTGGTGGAGCTGGAAGAACAACTCCTCTTGATCATGAGAGGGGGAATGGAACTGAATCTGGTGAGCAAGAGCAAAACCAAGAGGATTCAGGTCTTCATGATCAAGATACATCACAAGAAGTTGAGAACAATGAGGTTCAGTCTAGTGGAGAAGTGGATGAGGTTCAGTCTAGTGTAGAAGAACAACTCAGACCGGCCAGTTCAGAAGAAGAGCAAGTGGAGCCGGCTAGTGTGCAAACTGAAGATCAGGTTCAAGCTTTGAGGAGGAGCACAAGGATAAAGAGGGATCCTTCCAACTGGGTAAACACGAGAGTGTACTACAATGCCCAGGCTGTGGAGCATTCTTCTCAAGCCGTGTGTTCCTTTGCTGAGTTTCCAGAGGAGCATTATGCCTTTATGATTAGTCTGGATGACAGTTATGTACCAAGGACTTATGAAGAAGCTATGTTAGACAAGGAATGGAAAGAATCAGTGGGAGCTGAAGCAGGTGCTATGATCAAAAATGATACATGGTATGAGAGTGAGCTGCCTAAGGGAAAGAGGGCTGTATCTAGTAGATGGATCTTCACAATCAAGTATCTAGCAAATGGACAGATTGATAGGAGGAAGACCAGATTGGTTGCAAGAGGATTTACACAGACCTATGGAGTTACATTGATACCTTTGCACCAGTAGCTAAGCTACATACAGTTCGGATTGTGTTGTCCATTGCAACAAACTTGGAGTGGGATTTGTGGCAGATGGATGTGAAGAATGCTTTCTTACAAGGTGAGCTAGAAGATGAGGTATACATGCTTCCTCCTCCTGGTCTTGAGCATCTAGTAAAGCCAGGGAATGTTTTGAGATTGAAGAAGGCAATATATGGGCTGAAACAATCACCTAGAGCTTGGTACAGGAAGCTGAGTACAACACTCAATGGGAGAGGCTTTAGGAAGTCTGAATTAGATCACACTCTCTTCACCTTGACAGGACCTTCAGGGATCATTGTGATTCTAGTGTATGTGGATGATTTGATTATCACAGGGAGTGATAAGGCAGGGATTCAAGCTACTAAGGAGTTTCTCAAATCTGTGTTTGACATCAAGGATTTGGGAGAGATGAAATATTTTCTGGGCATTGAGATATGCAGATCAAAGGAGGGTTTGTTTATGTCTCAAAGGAAGTATACTATGGATATGTTGAAGGAGACTGATGTGCTTGGAGGAAAGATAGCTAAGACACCCCTCGAGGAGGGATATAAGGTTCTGCGTGAGGGGGAGGTTGAAGAGAAGCAGCTGTTTGAGGATCCTAAGCTATACAGGAAGATGGTTGGCAAGCTGATCTACTTGACAATTACTAGGCCAGATATATGCTTCGCTGTGAATCAAGTGAGTCAACATATGCAGGCGCCAAAGGTCCATCATTGGAAGATGGTTGATAGGATACTGAGGTATTTAAGTGGGACGGCTGGACAAGGAGTTTGGATGGGCTGCAATGGCAGTACAGAAGTGGTTGGTTATTGTGATGCTGATTGGGCAGGAGATAGAGTGGACAGGAGATCAACTACTGGGTATTGTACATTCATTGGAGGGAACTTGGTAACTTGGAAGAGTAAGAAGCAGAAGGTTATCTCCTGTTCAAGTGCTGAAGCTGAGTATAGAGCCATGTTGAAGCTGACAAACGAGTTGGTGTGGATCAAGGGGATCTTGAAGCATCTGGAGATTGAGCAGACTACTCCTATGACTATGCATTGTGACAATCAAGCAGCTATCCACATTGCCTCCAACTCAGTGTTTCATGAGAGAACAAAGCACATAGAGGTGGATTGTCATAAGGTGAGGCAGATGATTATCTTAGGAGTGATACTGCCATGTTATACAAGAAGTGAAGACCAGCTTGCAGATGTGTTTACTAAGGCAACGAGATTAAAGACAATGGAGTCCATACTATCAAGGCTTGGACTCATTGATCTTACTCCAAGGAGCTGAGCCCCTTAACCATGGAGTCTCCACTCTTTTTCCCTCATCAAGGTTTTATCCCAATGGGTTTTCCTTGGTGAGGTTTTTAATGAGGGAGGTCTTCATGGTTTCCAAGCTTGACTTGTTCTACATGGTCAAGCTTGAGGGGGAGTGTTAAGAAGAGGTGATACATTGATAGAGGAAGAGTATTGGGGCAGATAGTAACTTTGGAGTTTTACCACAGTAACTTTGGTTTGACTGTGGTAACTAAGTTAAAAGCTTAGGAAGTTACTTTGCATCCCTTTGGAGAGTGGATCACGCCCAAGAGGAAGTCTGGATAAGGAAGGAGTAGTTTGGATAAGGTCTGGTCATAGCTGGAAAGGTAAAGCACCTTTACAGCCTGTCCAAGCATGTGAAGCATCTTTACAGCCTATCCCTTGACTTCACATGCTTATGATTTCGAAATCCTCTTTGTATTATCCTTATCTCTTCATATATAACTTGTATCTGAGACATTAAATTAAATAATGGAGTTTTGAGTCTCTCTCTCTTGTTCTTATTCTCTCTCGAACTCTTAATCTCCTAAACATTATACAAATCACTCAGATTAATTATTAAACACACTACAAACACAAAAGTGTTTAATGAATGGAAATGTGATGATTGCTAATGGAGATAAGATTCCTATTAGAGGAATAGGAAGTCTTAAACTGTTCGATAAGGAAACTAAAGCTTTTTATATGCCTGAATTTACTTCAAACTTGTTATCTGTTTAGAAATGTGCTACTGATTTGCAATGCAATGTTATATTCAGTCCTAATGATGTGAAGTTTCAGGATATTAAAAGCAGCAAGATAATTGGAAAGGGAGTGACTAAAGGAGAGCTATATTTACTTGAAGATCTCACTCCTGTTTCAAGATATAGCTGGTCGTTTACTTCTGTTTCTGGTTCTAGTTTAAGTAAAAATGCATTGTGGCATGCTAGATTAGGACACCCTCATAATAAGGCTTTAAAACAGATGTTGCCAGGTGTTTCCTTTGAGAATAATGAGTGTGAAGCTTGCATTTTAGGCAAGCATTGTAGAACTGTCTTTACTAAATCTACTACTGTTTATGAGAAGTGTTTTGATCTCATTCATTCTGATGTTTGGACTGCACCTTGCCTGTCTAGAGACAACCATAAGTATTATGTAACTTTCATTGATGAAAAATTCAAATACACCTGGTTAACCTTAATTCCAACCAAAGATAGGGTACTTGATGCATTTAAAAACTTTCAATCCTATGTGACTAACCATTACAATGCCAAGATAAAGATTTTTAGGTCAGATAATGGAGGAGAGTACACGGGACAAGCATTCAAACTACACCTATCTCAGCATGGAATCCTTCATCAGACAAGCTGTCCCTATACCCCACAACAAAATGGCGTGGCTGAGAGGAAGAACAGGCATTTGATGGAAGTAGCCAGGTCCATGATGTTTCAATCCAACGTGCCTAAGAAGTTTTGGAGTGATGCAGTTGCTACGGCTTGTTATTATGATTTTAGAGAATAAGAAAGGTATTGAGAAGTTTAAGAGAGATTCATGGTGTTTAAGAGAAAGTGTATGAGATTATCATGATGAACTAGAGAGAAAGACTCATAAACTCGTGTTCTTTATTAATCAAGACAGAGTTTACAATATATAAGATCAGATACAAGGGTTTCTGAGAGACTAAGCATGTGAGGTCAAGGATAAGGTTGCTTTAATTCAAACTTGATCCAATGGGAGCTGTCACACGTTTTTGGCATCTTGGACCAGGTTCCTTTTGCCTTTACAGCCTGTTCCAGCCTGTGTGGATAAGGCTCAGTCACTCTATCCATCCAAATGGTCATCTCCCCTAAGGTAAAACCCCTTTGGCCGTTTACTTCTTTCACGCGGTAACTTCTCTTCTTGGTCGAGTGGTGGATTGATCCGGACCGTACGTGGTGTAGCCCTGGATAGGACTGTCTCTCCCTGGATCACTTGAAGGGGGCGTGGGTGGATGAAAGGTGATGGATATGGTCTTCTCCTTAGAGCTATGGGATGCTATAAAGATGTTTTTTTTTTCTGCTCCACAGACACAGGATCAACCTGCTTAGTGTCTAGGATGGATCACAGATATAATCCTTGCAAACAGAGAATCAAAGACTCGATATGTATCAAGGTTTGTGGATTGATGTGGGACACAAGAGAGATGGCTCGCCTCCTGATACTCCAAGGCTTATGATCTGGATATGACACACCAAATCAGAGAACCCAAGCTGGATATTACACACCAGCAGAATTGAGAGAAAACTCAAAACAAAGAAGTTGAGAAAAATGTCGATTGATTGATTCCCATGCCAAAACGTGGCTACATATGTTAAAAGAATAAAACTGAAAACCCTAAGTTTAAACCAAGATGGTTTAATCTCCTAATCCAATTCGAAATTGGTTTATTTTAAATATTAATCTACCCAAATCTGGTTTACTCTAATTCCTAATTGTCTTTGGTTTAAATTAAATGAAAGCCCAATAAACTAAACCCATTACATTGCAATTAAATCAAACCAACAAGCTGGTTCTTCTTTGGTTTATGATGGGCCACGACTTGAACTTGATTTGGAGTGTCTCCTAATGAGCTTTAGATCCTCCACGTCCTGTTAGGCCAGCTAGAGAGCAAGTGGATCAAGATTCTGGCTGCAACTCTCTTTTTGGACCGAAAAAGCCTTATTTCGCCTAGATCCAAATATAGCCCAACCCAGAAACTTCCTAACATGTTTTCCTTGTTCTCCATATATATTTGGACGAGGTGAATGGTCTCCAAAGCTCCTGTTAGGCTCAGTTGGTTGAATCCTCTTTGTTCAAGTCGTTTCAAGGCAGTACCAACAGTTCTCCTCTTCTCTCTATCCAGAACCTCATAGATCATGCCAATAAGAGTATGATACTGTCCATTAAACTGCACCATTATCAGTGGTATAGCTGACCCATACATTGGCTTCAATCCATTGATTCCAATCCTGATCAGGATCACACCATCCCCTCCTCCTTTAAAAGGATTTGTCCTCAAATCCAAGCTCCATAGGATGATAGAACCTTGATAATTTAACTCCAAAGTTCCTGACCTGGCCATGAGATATATCATCACCTCTCTAGTCTCTCCAGGATGAAACACAAAGCTCTGCAGTCCTTCTTCATGTCTCAGCAACATCTTGGAACTTTCCTCACTGTATGTGGCTTCTAAGGCAGATGATTTCTCCACTTTGTTGAGTTTGCAGTTGAATGCTTCTCTCCAGGATGATCCTACCCACGTCCTTCTCATGAACAAGAGACCATGTACTCTCAGTTTAACATCCTTCTGGTCAGGTGGTCGTGTGGTTTGGTCCCCATACTCATCCTCCAGTTCTGGCTTCTCTTTAACCACCATCAGTTCCTGTTTATCTCTTTTCAGCTTGTTCTGGTCAGTTATGAACCTGGTAAAGGACGTGTTACCTTCTGACTCTCCTTCATTCTCTCTGCAAATAGTTTTTATCGTACCATTCTCTCTCCCTTTAAAAAGATTTGACCACAAATCTTGTTTTTCAAGAGTGAATGAACCTTGCAAATTGAGCTTGTATGCAGTTGCTTTCTGATCCAGAATTTGTTTATTTCTTCTAACCACACACAAGCTTCCTCCTGGTTCAAAAACAACTTGTTGCAGGCCCTTAACAACTCTCAGATGTTCCACTAAGCTGAGCTGAAGACATACCAAAGGTCTGATTAGTAACTCACAAGCTAAAGACTTAAAGTTATCACCTTGCTCAACAGTAGGAAGCACCAATTCAAGAGCTTTAGATGACCCTCCAGGAACTTTTTCTTCTTGTTTTATTTGATCAGGCACGTGGCCACACTCAGCTTCTGCAACTTCTGCCTCCTCCTCTAGTTTTAAACAAAGAGTTGTTGGTTCTGGTTCAGTTTTATGACTCTCCTCAATCTGTTTTATTGGAGAAGCTAATATAGAAGCTTGCAGCTTTTCCTCCTCTTGTTTCAATGATAGAACATAAACCACAGATCTTCTCTCAGCCGGTTTTAATGGCAATTCAGACCAATAGGCAGGCTGATCTAAAGTAGTAAGCTTTGTTGCTGCTTCTGGTTTTAGTTTTGGAAGTTTCCACTGCGAGACAAACCTCTTCTTCATCAAGGTCTTCATCTCCACCCATGAAATAATTTGTGGGTTTTTTTCAAATCTCCTAGCCTGAGAAACTCTTTGCCACCATGAGAATGCACTTCCACAGAGTCCATTGACTGCTAGACATACCTTTTTCTTTTCAGTGTAGTATTGGAGTCCAAAGAGAAACTCCATCTTCTTTACCCAATCAAGGTATGCCTCTGTATCAATCTTTCCATAGAAGAATGGAATTGTAAGCTCTTGTTCATATCCAGACATAGAATATAGCTTGTTAACTGATAGATTTCATGCTCCCTTGTTAAAACTTCAAACCCTAACCCTCAAGAGGCTCTGATACCACTTGGTGTAGCCCTGGATAGGACTGTCTCTCCCTGGATCACTTGAAGGGGGCGTGGGTGGATGAAAGGTGATGGATATGGTCTTCTCCTTAGAGCTATGGGATGCTATAAAGATTTTTTTTTTTCTGCTCCACAGACACAGGATCACCCTGCTTAGTGTCTAGGATGGATCACAGATATAATCCTTGCAAACAGAGAATCAAAGACTCGATATGTATCAAGGTTTGTGGATTGATGTGGGACACAAGAGAGATGGCTCGCCTCCTGATACTCCAAGGCTTCTGATCTGGATATGACACACCAAATCAGAGAACCCAAGCTGGATATTACACACCAGCAGAATTGAGAGAAAACTCAAAACAAAGAAGTTGAGAAAAATGTCGATTGATTGATTCCCATGCCAAAACGTGGCTACATATGTTAAAAGAATAAAACTGAAAACCCTATGTTTAAACCAAGATGGTTTAATCTCCTAATCCAATTCGAAATTGGTTTATTTTAAATATTAATCTACCCAAATCTGGTTTACTCTAATTCCTAATTGTCTTTGGTTTAAATTAAATGAAAGCCCAATAAACTAAACCCATTACATTGCAATTAAATCAAACCAACAAGCTGGTTCTTCTTTGGTTTATGATGGGCCACGACTTGAACTTGATTTGGAGTGTCTCCTAATGAGCTTTAGATCCTCCACGTCCTGTTAGGCCAGCTAGAGAGCAAGTGGATCAAGATTCTGGCTGCAACTCTCTTTTTGGACCAAAAAAGCCTTATTTCGCCTAGATCCAAATATAGCCCAACCCAGAAACTTCCTAACATGTTTTCCTTGTTCTCCATATATATTTGGACGAGGTGAATGGTCTCCAAAGCTCCTGTTAGGCTCAGTTGGTTGAATCCTCTTTGTTCAAGTCGTTTCAAGGCAGTACCAACAGTTCTCCTCTTCTCTCTATCCAGAACCTCATAGATCATGCCAATAAGAGTATGATACTGTCCATTAAACTGCACCATTATCAGTGGTATAGCTGACCCATACATTGGCTTCAATCCATTGATTCCAATCCTGATCAGGATCACACCATCCCCTCCTCCTTTATAAGGATTTGTCCTCAAATCCAAGCTCCGTAGGATGATAGAACCTTGATAATTTAACTCCAAAGTTCCTGACCTGGCCATGAGATATATCATCACCTCTCTAGTCTCTCCAGGATGAAACACAAAGCTCTGCAGTCCTTCTTCATGTCTCAGCAACATCTTGGAACTTTCCTCACTGTATGTGGCTTCTAAGGCAGATGATTTCTCCACTTTGTTGAGTTTGCAGTTGAATGCTTCTCTCCAGGATGATCCTACCCACGTCCTTCTCATGAACATGAGACCATGTACTCTCAGTTTAACATCCTTCTGGTCAGGTGGTCGTGTGGTTTGGTCCCCATACTCATCCTCCAGTTCTGGCTTCTCTTTAACCACCATCAGTTCCTGTTTATCTCTTTTCAGCTTGTTCTGGTCAGTTATGAACCTGGTAAAGGACGTGTTACCTTCTGACTCTCCTTCATTCTCTCTGCAAATAGTTTTTATCGTACCAGTACGGATGGTACGGCTGGTACGGCCTTGTACGGCCTGACCACTCCCAAGCTTGTTGAGATGAGAGAATAAAGATGTGATATATTGAGAGAGGAAGAGATTTGGAGCAGATAGTAACTTTGGAGAGTTACCACAGTAACTTTATTGTTACTGTGGTAACTAAAGAAGTTACCATAGTAACCAGGGTAACTCGGATGGCAAGGAGGAGTTACCTTAGGTTGTCTACACTTGATCTGAGTATGGGAAGGGATAAGAGAGGAGACTTGGACAGGCTGTCACTGGCTGGAAAGGAGAAGAGTGCTTTAGCACTATTAGAAGCATGTGAGCAATCTCAGCCATGGGATTTACAGCCTGGCCTTTGACTACACATGCTTATCTTATCCCCTTAGTTTGATTTCGAAAATGCTTCTTCCTTTTGTATATATCTGGTTTAAACTCTCTCATAATAAATCTAATGGAGTTTTGAGTATCTCTCTCTTGATTCTCTTACTACAATCTCTTAATCTCTTTAATCTTTGAATCTAAGTATCTCTGGTTGTTTGAATCATTCTCTAAAACACAAAAGTGTTTATGGTATCAGAGCCAGGTTCCTTGAAAAGGAGAGCGTGATTTCGTTTTTCTTGAGTGTTCTTGAGAGTTCTTGAGAGTTTTCAAGAGCTAGATCCTTTAAAATTCAAGTTTGTGTCTGTTGGTGTTTCTTTTGGAGAGTCAGCTTCAAGGGAGTCCCTTTAGGCGTGTGACAAGGTCAGAAGAGGGGTCTAGCTGGTTGGTAAGCTTGGCGTGTGAGATTAGAAGCATTTGGGGGATGATCTAGGCTAAAGGTTGTTGCTTTAGGCTAAAGAAAATGGAGCTGCTTCAATCTGGTACAACAAGGCGTGAAGAGAAGACAGAGAGAGGGAATGAGTGGGGTGGTTCTCACAGATGAAAACAACTCTGAAAAGGTGTGGAGTTTGGAGAAACCATGAGAAGGAAGAGTCTTTGAAGGGTAAAGCTGCTGAGAAAGATCAGACAGCAAGAGAAACAAGTGGAGATTGCTTTAGTCTTGAAGAAAGTACACTGCTTGAGAAGATTGAAGATGTTTATGAGAACAAGATCAATCTTAGGAGAGTGTATGAAGTCAAGAAGGTGATCAGTGGAGTTAAACAAGGAAGAGAAGAGTTCAATAACCATGTGAGGAAGCTACAACACCTGTGGGTTGAACTACAAGGGTTGAGATCCCATGTGGATGGGGATGCTACACCACAGCAAGAGATGGTCTTGAAGCTTTTGGCGAGCATGGAGTCATCATATGGGTGGCTGGTGGAGATGGTTCTAAGAGGGGAACAGCTTCCGGAAATGGAAGAGATCTGTGTGCTTATAAGAAGGGCGTATGAGATAATAAGAGATGATGAGAGGCTAACCATGAGTAGGAGTGAGAGCTCATGGAAGCCAACTGGGAGTAGGAGTGAGAGCTTCCAGAAGCTAACCATGAGTAGGAGTGAGGGCTCATGGAGGCTAACCGGGAGTAGGAGTGAGGGCTTCCGGAAGAGGAGGAGGTGCAGAATGCTATCCAAAGCTTATATCAACATAGGAAAGGGTAGGAAGAGAGTTGTGGGAGAGTGTTCTTACTCAGCCCTCATAAGTGGTTCTCTAAATGAGACAATGGGACTAAGAGAGCAGGAGGAAGAAGGTAGAGCTGATGATCCTATCACCAGGAAGGAATGGAGGGTGTTCATGGAACGTGTACAAGCTTTAGCAGCAAGCAAGAAACATGAGGTACAATCCGGAGCTCTTAAACCCATTGTGATTGATTCTGGAGCAAGCCATCATATGATCAGTGATAGGAAGCTTATAAGTGAGATCAAGGCTGCAACAGGGAGTGTTATGATAGCTAATGGTGCTATGATCCCAATAGAAGGAGTGGGAAAGCTCAAGCTGTTTGAGAAGGACACAACTGCCTTCTACATGCCCCGGTTCACTTCAAATCTGTTATCTGTGAAGAAAGCTACCATTGATCTTGATTGTCAAGTAGTATTCAGACCTGATGAAGTTGAGTTTCAAGATTTGAAGACTGGGAGAGTTATTGGCAGAGGAGACAGCAAGAATCAGCTATACCATCTTCAAATGGCTAAGAATTCTAAACTCCTTGATTCTGTGTGCTTAAGTAGTGCTGTTGATAGGTGTGATAGTATGACTTGGCATGCTAGATTGGGACATCCTCATGCTCGTGCAATTGAATTGATCATGCCTAATATGTCATTTAATCACTTAGAGTGTGAGGCTTGAATATTAGGAAAGCATTGTAGGACTGTGTTTCCAACTTCAGAAACTACTTATGAGCATTGCTTTGATCTAGTTCATTCAGATGTGTGGACGGCTCCTTGTTTGTCTAGAGATAGCCAGAAGTACTTTGTGACATTCATTGATGAGAAGTCTAAGTATACTTGGCTTACATTGCTTCCATCTAAAGATAGGGTGCTAGAAGCATTTATGAACTTCCAAGCATATGTATCTAATCAATACAATCCTACTGTGAAGGTACTGAGATCAGATAATGGAGGTGAATACATCAGCAATGCCTTCAAGAATCATCTAGCCAAGCATGGAATTGTGCATCAGACTAGCTGCCCTTATACACCACAGCAGAATGGTGTAGCTGAGAGGAAGAACAGGCACTTGATGGAGGTTGCTAGATCGATGATGTTTCATGCAAATGTCCCAAAACGTTTTTGGAGTGATGCTGTGCAGACTGCTTGCTATCTCATCAACCGGGTTCCAACCAAGATATTGAAGAATCTGTCTCCATTTGAGGTGTTGAACAAGAGCAAACCTGTCATTGATCATCTACGTGTCTTTGGGTGTGTGTGCTATGTCATGGTTCCAGGAGAACAGAGAAACAAGCTGGAGGCAAAGAGTACTAAGGCTATGTTCATTGGCTACTCTATCACTCAGAAGGGGTACAAGTGCTATGATCCTGAAGCAAGGAGAGTGATGGTATCTAGAGAAGTGAAGTTTGTTGAAACAAAAGGTTATTATGAAGAAAAGGAGTGGGAAAATCTGAAGGATTTGTCTCAAGCTCCATCTGATAAGGCAACAATACTGAGAGTGTTGTTAGAGAATCTTGGGATAGGATTATCCCAGGATCAGGAAACCGGAAGGAGAGAGTCTTTCAATCAGAGTGGTGGAGCTGGAAGAACAACTCCTCTTGATCATGAGAGGGGGAATGGAACTGAATCCGGTGAGCAAGAGCAAAACCAAGAGGATTCAGGTCTTCATGATCAAGATACATCACAAGAAGTTGAGGACAATGAGGTTCAGTCTAGTGGAGAAGTGGATGAGGTTCAATCTAGTGTAGAAGAACAAGTCAGACCGACCAGTTCAGAAGAAGAGAAAGTGGAGCCGGCTAGTGTGCAAACTGAAGATCAGGTTCAAGCTTTGAGGAGGAGCACAAGGATAAAGAGGGATCCTTCCAACTGGGTAAACACGAGAGTGTACTACAATGCCCAGGCTGTAGAGCATCCTTCTCAAGCCGTGTGTTCCTTTGCTGAGTTTCCAGAGGAGCATTATGCCTTTATGATTAGTCAGGTGCTATGATCAAAAATGATACATGGTATGAGAGTGAGCTGCCTAAGGGAAAGAGGGCTGTATCTGGTAGATGGATCTTCACAATCAAGTATCTTGCAAATGGACAGATTGATAGGAAGAAGACCAGATTGGTTGCAAGAGGATTTACACAGACCTATGGAGAGGATTACATTGATACCTTTGCACCAGTAGCTAAGCTACATACAGTTCGGATTGTGTTGTCCATTGCAACAAACTTGGAGTGGGATTTGTGGCAGATGGATGTGAAGAATGCTTTCTTACAAGGTGAGCTAGAAGATGAGGTATACATGCTTCCTCCTCCTGGTCTTGAGCATCTAGTAAAGCCAGGGAATGTTTTGAGATTGAAGAAGGCAATATATGGGCTGAAACAATCACCTAGAGCTTGGTACAGGAAGCTGAGTACAACACTCAATGGGAGAGGCTTTAGGAAGTCTGAATTAGATCACACTCTCTTCACCTTGACAGGACCTTCAGGGATCATTGTGATTCTAGTGTATGTGGATGATTTGATTATCACAGGGAGTGATAAGGCAGGGATTCAAGCTACTAAGGAGTTTCTCAAATCTGTGTTTGACATCAAGGATTTGGGAGAGATGAAGTATTTTCTGGGCATTGAGATATGCAGATCAAAGGAGGGTTTGTTTATGTCTCAAAGGAAGTATACTATGGATATGTTGAAGGAGACTGATGTGCTTGGAGGAAAGATAGCTAAGACACCCCTCGAGGAGGGATATAAGGTTCTGCGTGAGGGGGAGGTTGAAGAGAAGCAGTTGTTTGAGGATCCTAAGCTATACAGTAAGATGGTTGGCAAGCTGATCTACTTGACAATTACTAGGCCAGATATATGCTTCGCTGTGAATCAAGTGAGTCAACATATGCAGGCGCCAAAGGTCCATCATTGGAAGATGGTTGATAGGATACTGAGGTATTTAAGTGGGACGGCTGGACAAGGAGTTTGGATGGGCTGCAATGGCAGTACAGAAGTGGTTGGTTATTGTGATGCTGATTGGGCAGGAGATAGAGTGGACAGGAGATCAACTACTGGGTATTGTACATTCATTGGAGGGAACTTGGTAACTTGGAAGAGTAAGAAGCAGAAGGTTATCTCCTGTTCAAGTGCTGAAGCTGAGTATAGAGCCATTTTGAAGCTGACAAACGAGTTGGTGTGGATCAAGGGGATCTTGAAGCATCTAGAGATTGAGCAGAGTACTCCTATGACTATGCATTGTGACAATCAAGCAGCTATCCACATTGCCTCTAACTCAGTGTTTCATGAGAGAACAAAGCACATAGAGGTGGATTGTCATAAGGTGAGGCAGATGATAATCTTAGGAGTGATTCTGCCATGTTATACAAGAAGTGAAGATCAGCTTGCAGATGTGTTTACCAAGGCAGCAAGATTGAAGACAATGGAGTCCATACTATCAAGGCTTGGACTCATTGATCTTACTCCCAGGAGCTGAGCCCCTTAACCATGGAGTCTCCACTCTTTTTCCCTCATCAAAGTTTTATCCCAATGGGTTTTCTTTGGTGAGGTTTTTAATGAGGGAGGTCTTCATGGTTTCCAAGCTTGACTTGTTCCACATGGTCAAGCTTGAGGGGGAGTGTTGAGATGAGAGAATAAAGACGTGATATATTGAGAGAGGAAGAGATTTGGAGCAGATAGTAACTTTGGAGAGTTACCACAGTAACTTTATTGTTACTGTGGTAACTAAAGAAGTTACCATAGTAACCAGGGTAACTCGGATGGCAAGGAGGAGTTACCTTAGGTTGTCTACACTTGATCTGAGTATGGAAAGGGATAAGAGAGGAGACTTGGACAGGCTGTCACTGGCTGGAAAGGAGAAGAGTGCTTTAGCACTATTAGAAGCATGTGAGCAATCTCAGCCATGGGATTTACAGCCTGGCCTTTGACTACACATGCTTATATTATCCCCTTAGTTTGATTTCGAAAATGCTTCTTCCTTTTGTATATATCTGGTTTAAACTCTCTCATAATAAATCTAATGGAGTTTTGAGTCTCTCTCTCTTGATTCTCTTACTACAATCTCTTAATCTCTTTAATCTTTGAATCTAAGTATCTCTGGTTGTTTGAATCATTCTCTAAAACACAAAAGTGTTTAAAGCTCTCCTTCTCTTTGCCTTCACATTATCTCATTCCCAACTCCTTAAGCTATCTTCTCATATATTGTTCAACTCATTTCAACACTTCCCCTCAAGCTTAACTTAGTAACTTAGTTAAGCTTGGAACAACCATGAGATCTTCCTCATTAAAAACCTCACCAAAGAAAACCCATTGGGACAAAACTTTGATGAGGGAAAAAGAGTGAAGAGCTCATGGCTAAGGGGATCAGCTCCGTGGTGTAAGATCTATGAGTCCCAATCTGATGTGAATGGACTCCATAGTCTTTTGTCTTGCTGCCTTGGTGAACACATCCGCAAGTTGATCCTCACTCCTAGTATAGCATGGCAGGATTACTCCCAAGACAATCATCTGCCTCACCTTGTGACAATCAACTTCAATGTGCTTGGTTCTCTCATGGAAGACTGAGTTGGTTGAAATGTGTATAGCCGCTTGATTATCACAGTGCATAGTCATTGGAGTCACTTGCTCTATCTCCAAATGCTTCAAGATCCCTTTAATCCATACCAACTCATTTGTAAGCTTCAGCATTGCTCTATACTCAGCTTCAGCACTTGAACACGATACCACCTTCTGCTTCTTGCTCTTCCAAGTCACCAAGTTGCCTCCAATGAATGTACAATAGCCGGTGGTTGATCTTCTGTCTGCTATATCTCCAGCCCAATCAGCGTCACAATATCCCACCACTTCAGTACTCTTGTTGCATCCCATCCATACTCCAAGGCTTGATGTCCCATTCAGATACAAGAGAAGTCTCTCCACCATGCGCCAGTGATGTTCCTTTGGGACTTGCATATGCTGGCTCACTTGATTCACAGCAAAGCATATGTCTGGTCTTGTGATAGTGAGATAGATGAGCTTCCCTACCAGCTTCCTGTATAGCTTTGGATCATGAAAGGCCTTGCTATCTTCAACCTCCCCCTCACGTGGAATCTTATATCCATCTTCAAGGGGCATCTTTGCTGTCTTATCTCCTTGTATACATGCATCTTTTAAAAGATCAAGTGTATACTTCCTTTGGGAAATGAACAATCCTTCCTTAGATCTACACAACTCAATTCCAAGAAAGTATTTCATTTCTCCTAAGTCTTTGATTTCAAATACAGATTTCAAAAACTCCTTTGTGGCTTTTATACCAGTCTTATCACTACCTGTTATTATAATGTCATCAACATATACAAGTAGGCAAATGATACCTGAGGGTGTAGTGAGAGTGAATAGAGTGTGATCCAGTTCAGACTTCTTGAACCCACGTCCGTTTAAGGTAGTGCTCAATTTGTTGTACCATGCTCTAGGAGATTGCTTTAATCCATAGATAGCCTTCTTGAGTCTCAATACATTTCCAGGTTTCACAAGATGCTCTAGGCCTGGTGGTGGATGCATATATACTTCATCCTCTAGCTCTCCTTGAAGAAAGGCATTCTTCACATCCATCTGCCAAAGCTCCCACTCAAGGTTCACAGCAAGGGACAATACAATCCTTATAGTATGTAGCTTGGCAACAGGAGCAAAGGTATCTATGTAGTCTTCCCCATATGTTTGAGTGTATCCTCTAGCCACCAATCTAGTCTTCTTCCTCTCAATGGTTCCATCAGGTAGATACTTGATAGTGAATATCCACTTGCTTGTTACTGCCTTCTTCCCTTTTGGCAATTCACTTTCAAACCAAGTGTCATTCTTTATCATAGCATTAGCTTCATCACCCACTGATTGTTTCCAATCTTCATGTAGCATTGCTTCTTCATATGATCTTGGTACACTACTCTCATCTAAGCATTTAATGAAAGCGCAATGTTCCTTTGGGTAACTAGCAAAAGAACACACAGCCTGAGAGGGATGCTTCACAGCCTGAGCATTGTAGTACACTCTCGTGTTTACCCAGTTGGAAGCATCCTTCTTCAACCGTGTGCTTCTCCTTAATGGAACTGGTTCCACCTCCACCACTGTAGGCTGAACCGCTTCTCCTTCTACTGTTGAGATGAGCTGAGTTAAGTGAAGAAGGGAGATGAGGTTTGAGTAGAATGAGGAGAAGGGAGACTAGGAAGGTTTGGGAGCTTTGGGATCAACCAGTCCGTACAAGGCCGTACATGGCCGTACATGGCCGTACCATCCGTACAAGATGGGATTGACCAAAGCTCAACCAAACCTCACCACTAGTTACCCAAGTTACTTAAGTAAAGAGGAGAAGTTACCTTAGCCTTTGGAGGATGGATCAGACCGTTGGAAAGGATAAGGGAGAGTCTTGGACAGGCTGTCACAGCTGGAAAGTAAAACCAAAAGGCATCAGCCAGCTAGAGAGGCCTCACACGGATGGCTCTCCTTATTGGATAGTTTTGAATTAGGCATTGACTCCACATGCTTACCTTATCCTCTTGTATACGAAAACCCTAGCTCTCTCCTTCATATAAATATGTAAACTCTCTCATTAATAAGATTAAGCAAGTTATGAGTCTCTCTTAGTCTTTATTCTCACAATGATTCTATGCTAGACTCCTAATCTCATTTCATACTCAAATCTCTTCTAAAACACTTCTAGTCTTTCTTATTTACTCAGATTACTCTACTCAATCCTAAAAGTGATATGGTATCAGAGCCAGGTTCATAGGAAACTTGGTTTCGTTGGGTTCTTTAAAGATTCAAGATTGAAGCTTTGAAGAGACAGTTTTGTGTTCGTGTGTTCTTAAGCGGTTCTGGGTAGTCTTTCTGAGTTCTATTGGTTGTGTGAAGTGTTATTGAAGCTGTGTGGGTAAAAGGTGAAGCTACTAGTGTTCGCTCAAGACAGTTACCTCAAGAGAAAGTTATTGAAGTCTAAAGGGTTCTACATTCAACATGGAGAGTGGGATGAACATGAACATGAAAGTGGCGGTGTGTTTCAAGGGAAACAACTACTTGGTGTGGTCTCGGATGGTGAGAACCACAGTGGGAAGCAAGGGGCTTTGGAAGCAGATCACGCCAGGAGAAGCTCCAAATCTCATCACTCAAGGAGAGGCTGAAGATGAAGCTGCAAGCAAGGCAGAAGAGAAGTGGCATCAAGAGGACATGTTGGTGATGTATGTGCTTCATGCGTCCCTTGAGCCGGCTATTCTGGATGCATACAGCTACTGTGAGTCTGCTAAAGAGCTGTGGGATACTTTGAAGAAGGTGTATGGCAACACTTCAAACCTAAGCCTAGTGTTTGAGGTGAAGCAAGCTATCAACAACCTTGTACAAGAAGACATGGAGTTCACTAAGCATCTAGGAAGATTCAGAAGCCTCTGGTCCGAGATGGAGATGCTTAGGCCAAGCACAACTGATGCTGATGAGCTTAACAAGAGGAGAGAGCAAGATAAGGTCTTTGGGTTACTCCTCACCCTAAACCCAACGTACAACGGTCTCATCCAGCACCTACTTAGGGAGGATACTCTACCTGACCTTGAGGATGTGTGTGCACGGATTCAGAAGGAGCAAGGCTCCATTGGGCTGTTTGGGAAGAAAGGAGACCTTTCCCTTGCAAGTCAAGCAACTCAAGAGGAGGGGAGTGAAGCTCCACAAGCAAACAAGGCTGCGCATGGGAAGTTTGAGGAGAGGAGGTTCAATGGGAGTTGTGATCACTGCAAGAAGCATGGCCACAAGAAGAGCCAATGCTGGATACTCCACCCTCACCTCAAGCCGGCTAAGTTCATGAAGGATCGTGAGGCAAGGGCTAATGTCTCGGATGGTACAAGTGGTGCTGGTACAAACAAAGGAAAGGAGATAGATGGGCGTGAGGCAGGTGATGGGAAGTCTCTTGTAGCCTACACTGGAGCACCAAGCAACCGTGGGAACAATGATCAAGAGTATCTAAGGAGATCCGACCTTGATGCTCTCATTAAGTTGTTCAAGGAGAATGGTAACACCTTTGGGTATTCATTTGGTGCTAGTGTAGTAGAGAACTATAAGAATCTAACTAGAACTGATAGGATGCATGAGAGCTTGATAGAAATGGTAAATCAATCTAGGATTGCAAACTTTGCTAGAAATGATCATGCATTCAAACCATCTAGTATCCTTGCACATATTGCTAGTTCTCATGACATTAAGCCATTAGTGATTGATTCAGGTGCATCTCATCATATGATAAGTGACACTAATTTGATTAAAAACATTGTACCAATGAATGGAAATGTAATGATTGCTAATGGAGATAAGATTCCTATTAGAGGAATAGGAAGTCTTAAACTGTTTGATAAGGAAACTAAAGCTTTTTATATGCCTGAATTTACTTCAAACTTGTTATCTGTTAAGAAATGTGCTACTGATTTGCAATGCAATGTTATATTCAGTCCTAATGATGTGAAGTTTCAGGATATTAAAAGCAGCAAGATGATTGGAAAGGGAGTGACTAAAGGAGAGCTATATTTACTTGAAGATCTCACTCCTGTTTCTAGATATAGCTGCTCGTTTACTTCTGTTTCTGGTTCTAGTTTAAGTAAAAATGCATTGTGGCATGCTAGATTAGGACACCCTCATAATAAGGCTTTAAAACTGATGTTGCCAGGTGTTTCCTTTGAGAATAATGAGTGTGAAGCTTGCATTTTAGGCAAGCATTGTAGAACTGTCTTTACCAAGTCTACTACTGTTTATGAAAAATGTTTTGATCTCATTCATTCTGATGTTTGGACTGCACCTTGCCTGTCTAGAGACAACCATAAGTACTATGTAACTTTCATTGATGAAAAATCCAAATACACCTGGTTAACCCTAATTCCAACCAAAGATAGGGTACTTGATGCATTTAAAAACTTTCAAGCCTATGTGACTAACCATTACAATGCCAAGATAAAGATTTTTAGGTCAGATAATGGAGGAGAGTACACGGGACAAGCATTCAAACTACACCTATCTCAGCATGGAATCCTTCATCAGACAAGCTGTCCCTATACCCCACAACAGAATGGTGTGGCTGAGAGGAAGAACAGGCATTTGATGGAAGTAGCCAGGTCCATGATGTTTCAATCCAACGTGCCTAAGAAGTTTTGGAGTGATGCAGTTGCTACGGCTTGTTATCTCATCAACAGGACACCAACTCTGATTCTTCAAGGACAATCACCGTTTGAGGTACTGAATCAGTACAAACCCTCTCTAGAGCATATGAAGATCTTTGGATGTTTGTGTTTTGTGATGGTGCCTGGAGAGATAAGAAACAAGCTAGAAGCTAAGAGTTCAAAGGCAATGTTTATTGGATATTCATCAAGTCAGAAAGGATACAAGTGCTATGATCCTAACACAAGGAGAGTGTTAGTATCTAGAGAAGTGAAGTTTGTTGAAGAAAAAGGATACTATGAGGAGCAGACTCAAGATGATTTGAAAGATCTCACTTCTGATAGAGCTGAAACATTGAGGATTATCCTAGAGGGTCTTGGAATCAACATGAATCAAGGTGGAAGAAGCACTACTCCAGTACCGGATCATCAGACCTCCAATCTTGACCATGAGGGGGGGAATGAAACAAGAACTCAAAACCGTGAAGAGACAAGTAGAGAAGAGAGTTCTGGTTCTCATGATCAAGCTGTGGAATCAAATGATCAACAAGAAGCTGAAGAGAGTCAGCTAAGGGAAGAAGGAGCTGAAGCAAGTCAGCTAGGAGAAGAAAGATCTGAACCAAGTGTGCTGCCACAAGAAGAAGAACAAGAGATGGCGCAAGAAGGACCAGTGTTGAGAAGAAGTACAAGGCTGAGAAAGGATCCTTCCAGTTGGGTAAACACAAGAGTGTACTACAATGCCCAAGCTGTGAAGCATCCTACTCAGGCCGTGTGTTCTTTTGCTAAATATCCAGAAGCACATTGTGCATTCATGGTAAACTTAGATGAGAATCACATTCCAAGAAGCTATGAAGAGGCAATGAAGGATAAGGAATGGAAGGAATCAGTAGGAGCTGAGGCAGGAGCTATGATCAAGAATGATACATGGTATGAGAGTGAACTACCAAAAGGAAAGAAGGCAGTATCTAGTAGATGGATCTTCACAATCAAATACAAGGCTGATGGGCAGATTGAGAGGAAGAAGACTAGATTAGTAGCAAGAGGGTTCACTCAAACATATGGAGAGGATTACATTGAGACATTTGCACCAGTAGCCAAGTTACATACCATTAGAATTGTACTAAGCTTGGCAGTTAATCTTGGATGGGGATTGTGGCAAATGGATGTGAAGAATGCATTCTTACAAGGAGAACTTGAGGATGAAGTATACATGTATCCTCCACCTGGTCTTGAACATCTAGTGAAAAGAGGGAATGTACTGAGGCTAAAGAAGGCTATCTATGGGTTGAAGCAATCACCAAGAGCTTGGTACAACAAGTTGAGCACAACTCTGAACGGCCGAGGTTTTAAGAAGTCAGAATTGGACCATACTCTCTTTACCCTCACTACTCCCTCAGGTATGGTTGCTCTCCTTGTGTATGTGGATGATATCATTATCACAGGGAGTGATAAGGAAGGTATCAAAGCAACCAAGGAGTTTCTAAAGTCTATGTTTGAAATAAAAGACTTGGGAGAAATGAAATACTTTCTTGGAATTGAGATTTGTAGATCCAAGGAAGGTTTGTTCATGTCCCAAAGGAAGTATACACTTGATCTTTTGAAAGGTGCAGGTGCTTATGGAGGCAAGACAGCAAGGATGCCAATGGAGGATGGCTACAAAGTACCAAGAGAGGGGGAGATTGAAGACAGCAAGCCATTTCATGATCCTAAACTCTATAGAAAACTTGTTGGCAAATTGATTTATCTTACCATCACAAGACCTGATATATGCTTTGCTGTGAATCAGGTGAGTCAACACATGCAGCTTCCCAAGGAACATCATTGGCGTATGGTGGAGAGGCTACTAATGTATCTGAATGGCTCGCCGGATCAAGGAGTATGGATGGGGTGCAATGGAAGCACAGAAGTGGTGGGCTATTGTGATGCAGATTGGGCAGGTGATAGAGCTGACAGGAGATCAACAACCGGCTATTGCACATTCATTGGAGGCAACTTGGTGACTTGGAAGAGTAAGAAACAGAAGGTGGTGTCATGCTCAAGTGCAGAAGCTGAGTATAGAGCTATGCTGAAGCTTACAAACGAGCTAGTTTGGATCAAGGGCATCTTGAAGCATTTGGAGATAAAACAAGACACTCCAATGACAATGCATTGTGACAACCAGGCCGCCATTCACATAGCCTCTAACTCGGTGTTCCATGAGAGGACAAAGCACATTGAGGTTGATTGCCACAAGGTGAGGCAGATGATTGTCCTAGGAGTCATCTTACCATGTTATACTAGGAGTGAAGATCAGTTGGCTGATGTATTTACCAAGGCTGCAAGGCAAAAGACAATGGAGTCCATTCATATTAGATTGGGCCTCATTGATCTTGGGAAGAGAAGCAGCTGATCCCCTTAGTCATGAGATCTTTACTCTTTTTCCCTCATTAAGGTTTTGTCCCAATGGGTTTTCCTTAGTGAGGTTTTAAATGAGGAAGATCTCATGGCTGTCCAAGCTTAGGCTTTCACAAAGCTAAGCTTGAGGGGGAGTGTTGAGATGAGCTGAGTTAAGTGAAGAAGGGAGATGAGGTTTGAGTAGAATGAGGAGAAGGGAGACTAGGAAGGTTTGGAAGCTTTGGGATCAACCAGTCCGTACAAGGCCGTACATGGCCGTACATGGCCGTACCATCCGTACAAGATGGGATCGACCAAAGCTCAACCAAACCTCACCACTAGTTACCCAAGTTACTTAAGTAAAGAGGAGAAGTTACCTTAGCCTTTGGAGGATGGATCAGACCGTTGGAAAGGATAAGGGAGAGTCTTGGACAGGCTGTCACAGCTGGAAAGTAAAAGCAAAAGGCATCAGCCAGCTAGAGAGGCCTCACACGGATGGCTCTCCTTATTGGATAGTTTTGAATTAGGCATTGACTCCACATGCTTACCTTATCCTCTTGTATACGAAAACCCTAGCTCTCTCCTTCATATAAATACGTAAACTCTCTCATTAATAAGATTAAGCAAGTTATGAGTCTCTCTTAGTCTTTATTCTCACAATGATTCTATGCTAGACTCCTAATCTCATTTCATACTCAAATCTCTTCTAAAACACTTCTAGTCTTTCTTATTTACTCAGATTACTCTACTCAATCCTGAAAGTGATATCTACTTCATCTGGTTCCACTTCTTGAATGGATTCTTCCTCGCTTTGTATCACACCTTGACCATGACACTCTGAGTCTTGATCTTCATGATCTTCAGGCTCAGCCTCATTTCCCCCCTCATGATCATGGTGTGATGGTACTTCAGCTTCATTCTCCTTGGTTGGTTGCTGATCCTGGGACATGTTGATTCCAAGTCCTTCCAGTACACGCCTAAGACTTGTAGCTCGATCAGATGGTTGAGACAAATCTTCAAGATCTTCCCACTTTCTATCTCCATAAAAGCTCTTATCCTCCAAGAACTTAACATCTCTAGATACAAGAACTCTCCTGGCTTCTGAATCATAGCATTTGTATCCCTTTTGTGATGTTGAGTAGCCAATGAACATGGCTCTTGTGCTCTTTGCTTCTAGTTTATTCCTTAGCTCCCCGGGTACAAGTACAAAGCACACACATCCAAAGACTCTTAAGTGATCCAGCACAGGTTTGTTTCTGTTGAGAACTTCATAAGGTGTCTGATCCTCCAAGATCTTGGTTGGTATCCTATTGATCATATAACAAGCCGAGATCAAAGCATCACTCCAGAATCTTTTAGGCACGCTTGTGTGAAACATCATAGACCTTGCCACCTCCATTAGGTGTCTATTCTTTCTCTCAGCTACACCATTCTGTTGAGGAGTGTATGGACAACTTGTCTGATGTAGAATCCCATGTTGAGCTAGATGACTCTTGAATGCATTGCCAGTATATTCTCCACCATTATCAGACCTGAAAATCTTAATCTTGGCATTATACTGGTTAGATACATAAGCTTGGAAGTTTTTAAATGCATCAAGAACCCTATCCTTTGTTTTAATGAGTGTTATCCAGGTGTATTTAGATTTTTCATCTAAAAATGTGACAAAGTACTTGTAATTATCTCTAGATAAGCAGGAAGCAGTCCATACATCAGAGTGAACAAGATCAAAACACTTATCATAGATAGTAGTAGATCTTTTGAACACAGTCTTACAATGTTTTCCCAAAATACAAGCTTCACAATCATTATTTTTAAACATGACACCTGGTAACATTAAGCTTAAGGCTCTAACATGTGGATGTCCTAGCCTAGAATGCCATAATGCACCTTTACTTAAAACAGAACTCAGCAAACAACTAGAAATGGGGTTAATATCTTCAAGTACATAAAGATCCCCCTTGGTTACTCCTTGTCCGATCAACTCATTGCTCTCAATATCCTGAAATGTCACATTGTTAGGACTAAAGATAACATTACATTGTAGATCATTGGTACATCTTTTAAAAGATAAGAGATTAGAAGTGAAATCAGGCATGTAAAATGCTTTAGAGTTCTTATCAAATAGCTTTAAGTCTCCTACACCTTTAACAGGAATTCTATCTCCATTTGCAATCATTACATGACCATGAGCAGGTTCTATGTTTTTAATCAAGCTATCATCACTAATCATGTGATGAGATGCACCAGAGTCAACAATCAATGGTTTTATGCCTCTAGCAAGATGAGTTCTAGGTGATTCATTTCTCAGTTTTAATTCCTCAATGATATCTATCAACCTATTCTCATTCCTAGGCATCATATGAGCAGTGTAAGAGTAACCAAGAGTGTTTCCGAATGTACCAGACTCCTTAAGAGCTTTGATGAGGGCATCAACGTCAGATTTGCGGATCACTTCATGCTCCAAACTCCTTGCGGCCGTGTAGTGAGTTGCCATGGCCTTTCCTGCGCTTTCACCCACTTGTGCACTTGAGCCTGCTCCTGATGGACCGGCTTCACTTGCTTCAGTAGACAGGTTAGCTCTGGCTTCTCGGTCTTTGTTGAACTTGGCCGGCTTGAGATGGGGATGAAGGATCCAGCACTGGCTCCTCTTGTGTCCCGGCTTCTTGCAGTGATCACAGTTACCTCCAAACCTCCTCTCATCACCATACTTCCTCTCATCAGTCTTGTATGCTGCACGGTTAGCTTGCGCTCCTTCTTCAGCCTTGTTGGCTAGAGCTAAGTCTCCTTTGCTTCCGAAGAGACCCAGTGACCCTTCCTCCTTCTGAAGTTGCGCACACACTTCCTCCATAGAGGGGAGATTTGGCATCCTCAACATGTGCTTGATCACATCGTTGAATGGAGGATCCAACGTCAATAACAACCCAAACACCTGATCCTGCTCCCTCCTTTCCATGAGTAGCTCTTGATCATTAGTGCTTGGCCTCAACGATTCAAGCTCAGACCACAAGGATCTATACTTTCCCAAATGCTTGGTGAACTCCTCTCCATCTTGTACCAGTGTGTTGATAGCTTTCTTGATCTCATACACACGGTTCAGATTGGTAACGTTCCCAAAAGTCTTTTGGAGTACCTCCCACAGATGTTTTGGAGTCTCGCAGTAGCTGTAGGCTTCCAAGAGAGGTTCTTCAAGTGATCCTTGCAGCACAGACAACACCATCGAGTCATCTTGAATCCACTTCTTTCCATCAGCAACCGCGAGCTCTCTTCCACCTTCTTCCTCACTGGCCACTGGTGCTGGAGCTTCATCTGTGATGTGACCCCATAACCCTAGCCTCCCAATGGCTGTCTTCAGAAGCCTAGACCACAACAGGTAGTTTCCCCCACCCTTGAGTGAAATCGGAACCGTAATAACCTTGCTTCCTCCCATCTTGATTTGCTTGAACTTTGTTTAGAATCTCACAAGAAAGAACGTATATCTGAAGCTGAAGAACACAAGATCTCAATACCACAGCCAACCTGGCTCTGATACCATATGATTTTAGAGAATAAGAAAGGTATTGAGAAGTTTAAGAGAGATTCAGGGTGTTTAAGAGAAAGTGTATGAGATTATCATGATGAACTAGAGAGAGAGACTCATAAACTCGTGTTCTTTATTAATCAAGACAGAGTTTACAATATATAAGATCAGATACAAGGGTTTCAGAGAGACTAAGCATGTGAGGTCAAGGATAAGGTTGCTTTAATTCAAACTTGATCCAATGGGAGCTGTCACACGTTTTTGGCATCTTGGACCAGGTTCCTTTTGCCTTTACAGCCTGTTCCAGCCTGTGTGGATAAGGCTCAGTCACTCTATCCATCCAAACGGTCATCTTCCCTAAGGTAAAACCCCTTTGGCCGTTTACTTCTTTCACGCGGTAACTTCTCTTCTTGGTCGAGTGGTGGATTGATCCGGACCGTACGGATGGTACGGCTGGTACGGCCTTGTACGGCCTGACCACTCCCAAGCTCTCCTTCTCTTTGCCTTCACATTATCTCATTCCCAACTCCTTAAGCTATCTTCTCATATATTGTTCAACTCATTTCAACAGTTATCTCATCAACAGGACACCAACTCTGATTCTTCAAGGACAATCACCATTTGAGGTACTGAATAAGTACAAGCCCTCTCTAGAGCATATGAAGATCTTTGGATGTTTGTGTTTTGTGATGGTGCCTGGAGAGATAAGAAACAAGCTAGAGGCTAAGAGTTCAAAGGCAATGTTTATTGGATATTCATCAAGTCAGAAAGGATACAAGTGCTATGATCCTAACACAAGGAGAGTATTAGTATCTAGAGAAGTGAAGTTTGTTGAAGAAAAAGGATACTATGAGGAGCAGATTCAAGATGATTTGAAAGATCTCACTTCTGATAGAGCTGAAACCTTGAGGATTATCCTAGAGGGTCTTAGAATCAACATGAATCAAGGTGGGAGAAGCACTACTCCAGTACCGGATCATCAGACCTCCAATCTTGAGCATGAGGGGGGGGAATGAAACAAGAACTCAAAACCGTGAAGAGACAAGTAGAGAAGAGAGTTCTGGTTCTCATGATCAAGCTGTGGAATCAAATGATCAACAAGAAGAAGCTGAAGAGAGTCAGCTAAGGGAAGAAGGAGCTGAAGCAAGTCAGCTAAGGGAAGAAGGAGCTGAAGCAAGTCAGCTAGGAGAAGAAAGGTCTGAACCAAGTGTGCTGCCACAAGAAGAAGAACAAGAGATGGCGCAAGAAGGGCCAGTGTTGAGAAGAAGTACAAGGCTGAGAAAGGATCCTTCCAGTTGGGTAAACACAAGAGTGTACTACAATGCCCAAGCTGTGAAGCACCCTACTCAGGCCGTGTGTTCTTTTGCTCAATATCCAGAAGCACATTGTGCATTCATGGTAAACTTAGATGAGAATCACATTCCAAGAAGCTATGAAGAGGCAATGGAGGATAAGGAATGGAAGGAATCAGTAGGAGCTGAGGCAGGAGCTATGATAAAGAATGATACATGGTATGAGAGTGAACTACCAAAAGGGAAAAATGCAGTATCTAGTAGATGGATCTTCACAATCAAATACAAGGCAGATGGGCAGATTGAGAAGAAGAAGACTAGATTAGTAGCAAGAGGGTTCACTCAAACATATGGAGAGGATTACATTGAGACATTTGTGTTGAACTGAAGAGAAGATAGATCTTGTACATTAATAGGGCAAGCTCTAGAAGATGTCCAGAAGAGTTCAATCAAGCTTCAGAAGTGTTCTGAAGTAGTTATCTTGAGAAGTTAAGTCTAGGAAAGACTTAGACTGATCATGAGAAGGCTTTGGAGAAGTTTGGGAGAAGATGGGCAAGAGTGCAAAGTTAGGGCGACTGCACAGACCTGTACGGACGGTACGGTCTTGTACGGCCATGGGCGACCTAAGAAGTGTCTGGATCAACCAAGGAGGAAGTCTGGGTGATGTGCAAGAATAGGGCGTGGTACGGACAGGAGGTCCGTACCATAGTCCGTACTGACAAGAAAGTGTACCGGGTTGACCTGAAATGGTGTTGGGAAATCTTAGGGCGCAAGAGAAGCTAAGTCTGAGCTTATGGACGTTGGAGGATAAGGGAGGAGCTGTATGTGGTCCTAGACAGGCTGTCATAAGCTGCCAAGAAAGCATCTTTGACTCCACATGATTATGCAAGCTGTACAAGCATGTGAGCCTTTACAGCCATCCATTTCAAACAAAGAGATCTTGGCCTTTCATCTCTCCTTTCCTATCCAGCTCGTGTGCAGACCACATCTGACCATCAAGACTGATCCAGGTCGTCCATTCAAATTAGAAAAGCAAAACCATAGATCTTAGGTTTATTCTTACAAGTTGTAATGCATATAAAAGCTCATTGTAGCAGATTTTGTAAACTAAGTGAGTAAGGGGGTTTCCCCTCTCCTTCTCTAATCTGAAACACTTCTCTTAGTCTCTCTAGTCTCTCATCCTGAATCTCTACACACGTTCTCAGTCTTGTTACTAATCTCTTAAAACACTTAGACACACAAACACTCATTAAACTTACTTTCTCTCAAATCTCTTCCAAGCTCTCTCTCTTTACCCATTTGGGTTTCACACACACATACAACCTGAGTACTCTTAAATCTCATATGGTATCAGAGCCAGGTTCATTAGAACTTGGTTCCAGCTTCCGCTAAGCTCAAAGCTCACTCCCATGCCATTTCCAAACCAAGAAGAAGCTTCTTGTTCATTTGGCTGTTCAACCTCTTCAAGAAGAAGGTGAGCTCATCAATGGCGTCCAGAAGCTGTTCTTGGTCGTTCTCCACTCTCTCATGGTCGTCCTGAAGAAAGAAGGCCATTGGAAGCATGTCCAAGCCATTCCTATTCACTGTCCAAGAAGAAAGGTGAAAGCTTTCAACTTGTACCTGGTATGTATGATTTTAGAGAATAAGAAAGGTATTGAGAAGTCTAAGAGAGATTCAAGAGAGATTAGAATGTTTAAGAGAAAGTGTATGAGATTATCATGATGAACTAGAGAGAGAGACTTATCAAATCGTGTTACTTATTTATCAAGACAGAGTTTACAATATATAAGAAGAGACTTAAGGGTTTTCAGAAAGCATAAGCATGTGAAGTCAAGGATAAGGTTTGCTTTAATTCAAACTGAGCCAATAGGAGATGCCACACGGTTTTGGGATCTTTTACTAAGACTGCTTTTAGCAATACAGCCTGTCCCAGCCTGTCAAGATAAGACCCAGCTCCCTTAGCCATCCAAACGGTCATCTCTTCATGGTAAAATCCCCTTTGGCCGTTAACTCCTTTTACTCGGGTAAAAGGTGACTTGGGCGAGTTATGGATCGACCATGGTCCGGATGGTACGGCCAGTACGGCCTTGTACGGCCTGGTCGATCCCTAACCCATCTTTTTCCATTCCTTCACACCATCTCATCTCTTCTTCAACTCCTTAGGACATCTTCTCTCATATATTGATCAGCTCATTTCAACACTCCCCCTCAAGCTTAACTTAGTAACTTAGTTAAGCTTGGAACAACCATGAGATCTTCCTCATTAAAAACCTCACCAAAGAAAACCCATTGGGACAAAACTTTGATGAGGGAAAAAGAGTGAAGAGCTCATGGCTAAGGGGATCAGCTCCGTGGTGTAAGATCTATGAGTCCCAATCTGATGTGAATGGACTCCATAGTCTTTTGTCTTGCTGCCTTGGTGAACACATCCGCAAGTTGATCCTCACTCCTCGTATAGCATGGCAGGATTACTCCCAAGACAATCATCTGCCTCACTTTGTGGCAATCAACTTCAATGTGCTTGGTTCTCTCATGGAAGACTGAGTTGGTTGCAATGTGTATAGCCGCTTGATTATCACAGTGCATAGTCATTGGAGTCACTTGCTCTATCTCCAAATGCTTCAAGATCCCTTTAATCCATACCAACTCATTTGTAAGCTTCAGCATTGCTCTATACTCAGCTTCAGCACTTGAACACGATACCACCTTCTGCTTCTTGCTCTTCCAAGTCACCAAGTTGCCTCCAATGAATGTACAATAGCCGGTGGTTGATCTTCTGTCTGCTCTATCTCCAGCCCAGTCAGCGTCACAATATCCCACCACTTCAGTACTCTTGTTGCATCCCATCCATACTCCAAGGCTTGATGTCCCGTTCAGATACAAGAGAAGTCTCTCCACCATGCGCCAGTGATGTTCCTTTGGGACTTGCATATGCTGGCTCACTTGATTCACAGCAAAGCATATGTCTGGTCTTGTGATAGTGAGATAGATGAGCTTCCCTACCAGCTTCCTGTATAGCTTTGGATAATGAAAGGCCTTGCTATCTTCAACCTCCCCCTCACGTGGAATCTTGTATCCATCTTCAAGGGGCATCTTTGCTGTCTTATCTCCTTGTATACCTGCATCTTTCAAAAGATCAAGTGTATACTTCCTTTGGGAAATGAACAATCCTTCCTTAGATCTACACAACTCAACTCCAAGGAAGTATTTCATTTCTCCTAAGTCTTTGATTTCAAATACAGATTTCAAAAACTCCTTTGTGGCTTTTATACCAGCCTTATCACTACCTGTTATTATAATGTTATCAACATATACAAGTAAGCAAATGATACCTGAGGGTGTAGTGAGAGTGAATAGAGTGTGATCCAGTTCAGACTTCTTGAACCCATGTCCGTTTAAGGTAGTGCTCAATTTGTTGTACCATGCTCTAGGAGATTGCTTTAATCCATAGATAGCCTTACTGAGTCTCAATACATTTCCAGGTTTCACAAGATGCTCTAGGCCTGGTGGTGGATGCATATATACTTCATCCTCTAGCTCTCCTTGAAGAAAGGCATTCTTCACATCCATCTGCCAAAGCTCCCACTCAAGGTTCACAGCAAGGGACAATACAATCCTTATAGTATGTAGCTTGGCAACAGGAGCAAAGGTATCAATGTAGTCTTCCCCATATGTTTGAGTGTATCCTCTAGCCACCAATCTTGTCTTCTTCCTCTCAATGGTTCCATCAGGTAGATACTTGATAGTGAATATCCACTTGCTTGTTACAGCCTTCTTCCCTTTTGGCAACTCACTTTCAAACCAAGTATCATTCTTTATCATAGCATTAGCTTCATCACCCACTGATTCTTTCCAATCCTCATGTAGCATTGCTTCTTCATATGATCTTGGTACACTACTTTCATCTAAGCTTGTAATGAAAGCGCAATGTTCCTTTGGGTAACTAGCAAAAGAACACACAGCCTGAGAGGGATGCTTCACAGCCTGAGCATTGTAGTACACTCTCGTGTTTACCCAGTTGGAAGCATCCTTCTTCAACCGTGTGCTTCTCCTTAATGGAACTGGTTCCACCTCCACCACTGTAGGCTGAACCGCTTCCCCTTCTACTTCATCTGGTTCCACTTCTTGAATGACTTCTTCCTCGCTTTGTATCACACCTTGACCATGACTATCTGAGTCTTGATCTTCATGATCTTCAGGCTCAGTCTCATTTCCCCCCTCATGATCATGGTGTGATGGTTCTTCAGCTTCATTCTCCTTGGTTGGTTGCTGATCCTGGGACATGTTGATTCCAAGTCCTTCCAGTACACGCCTAAGACTTGTAGCTCTATCAGATGGTTGAGACAAATCTTCAAGATCTTCCCACTTTCTATCTCCATAAAAGCTCTTATCCTCCAAGAACTTAACATCTCTAGACAAAAGAACTCTCCTGGCTTCTGAATCATAACATTTGTATCCCTTTTGTGATGTTGAGTAGCCAATGAACATGGCTCTTGTGCTCTTTGCTTCTAGCTTATTCCTTAACTCCCCGGGTACAAGTACAAAGCACACACATCCAAAGACTCTTAAGTGATCCAGCACAGGTTTGTTTCTGTTTAGAACTTCATAAGGTGCCTGATCCTCCAAGATCTTGGTTGGTATCCTATTGATCAGATAACAAGCCGAGATCACCGCATCACTCCAGAATCTTTTAGGCACACTTGTGTGAAACATCATAGACCTTGCCACCTCCATTAGGTGTCTATTCTTTCTCTCAGCTACACCATTCTGTTGAGGAGTGTATGGACAACTTGTCTGATGTAGAATCCCATGGTGAGCTAGATGACTCTTGAAAGCATTACCAGTATATTCTCCACCATTATCAGACCTGAAAATCTTAATCTTGGCATTATACTGGTTAGATATATAAGCTTGGAAGTTTTTAAATGCATCAAGAACCCTATCCTTTGTTTTAATGAGTGTTATCCAGGTGTACTTAGATTTTTCATCTATAAATGTGACAAAGTACTTGTAATTATCTCTAGATAAGCAGGGAGCAGTCCATACATCAGAGTGAACAAGATCAAAACACTTATCATAGATAGTAGTAGATCTTTTAAACACAGTCTTACAATGTTTTCCCAAAATACAAGCCTCACAATCATTATTTTTAAACATGACACCTGGTAACATTAAGCTTAAGGCTCTAACATGTGGATGTCCTAGCCTAGAATGCCATAATGCACCTTTACTTAAAACAGAACTCAGCAAACAACTAGAAATGGGATTAATATCTTCAAGTACATAAAGATCCCCCTTGGTTACTCCTTGTCCAATCAACTCATTGCTCTCAATATCCTGAAATGTCACATTGTTAGGACTAAAGATAACATTGCATTGTAGATCATTGGTACATCTTTTAACAGATAAGAGATTAGAAGTGAAATCAGGCATGTAAAATGCTTTAGAGTTCTTATCAAATAGCTTTAAGTCTCCTACACCTTTAATGGAATTCTATCTCCATTTGCAATCATTACATGTCCATGAGCAGGTTCTATGTTTTTAATCAAGCTATCATCACTGATCATGTGATGAGATGCACCAGAGTCAACAATCAATGGTTTTATGCCTCTAGCTAGATGAGTTCTAGGTGATTCATTTCTCAGTTTTAATTCCTCAATGATATCTATCAACCTATTCTCATTCCTAGGCATCATATGAGCAGTGTAAGAGTAACCAAGAGTGTTTCCGAATGTACCAGACTCCTTAAGAGCTTTGATGAGGGCACCAATGTCAGATTTGCGAATCACTTCATGCTCCAAACTCTTTGCGGCCGTGTAGTGAGTTGCCATTGCCTTTCCTGCGCTTTCACCCACTTGTGCACTTGAGCCTGCTCCTGATGGACCGGACTCACTTGCTTCAGTAGACAAGTTAGCTCTGGCTTCTCGGTCTTTGTTGAATTTGGCCGGCTTGAGATGGGGGTGAAGGATCCAGCACTGGCTCCTCTTGTGTCCCAACTTCTTGCCGTGATCACAATTGCCTCCAAACCTCCTCTCATCACCATACTTCCTCTCATCAGTCTTGTATGCTGCACGGTTAGCTTGTGCTCCTTCCTCAGCCTTGTTGGCTAGAGCTAAGTCTCCCTTGCTTCCAAAGAGACCAAGTGACCCTTCCTCCTTCTGGAGTTGCACACACTTCCTCCATAGATGGGAGATTTGGCATCCTCAACATGTGCTTGATCACATCGTTGAATGGAGGCTCCAACGTCAACAACAACCCAAACACCTGATCCTGCTCCCTCCTCTCCGTGAGTAGCTCTTGACCATTAGTGCTTGGCCTCAACGATTCAAGCTCCGGCCACAAGGATCTATACTTTCCCAAATGCTTGGTGAACTCCTCTCCATCTTGTACCAGTGTGTTGATAGCTTTCTTGATCTCATACACACGGCTCAGATTGGTAACGTTCCCAAAAGTCTTTTGGAGTACCTCCCACAGGTGTTTTGGATTCTCGCAGTAGCTGTAGGCTTCCAAGAGATGTTCTTTAAGTGATCCCTGCAGCACATATAGCACCATCAAGTCATCTTGAATCCACTTCTTTCCATCAGCAACCGCGAGCTCTCTTCCACCTTCTTCCTCACTGGGCCACTGGTGCTGGGGCTCCATCTGTGATGTGATCCCATAACCCTAGCCTCCCAATGGCTGTCTTCACAAGCCTAGACCACAACAGGTAGTTTCCCCCACCCTTGAGTGAAATCGGAACCGGAATAACCTTGTTTCCTCCCATCTTGATTTGCTTGAACTTTGTTTAGAATCTCACAAGAAAGAACTTTTATCTGAAGCTGAAGAACACAAGATCTCAATACCACAGCCAACCTGGCTCTGATACCATATGATTTTAGAGAATAAGAAAGGTATTGAGAAGTCTAAGAGAGATTCAAGAGAGATTAGAATGTTTAAGAGAAAGTGTATGAGATTATCATGATGAACTAGAGAGAGAGACTCATCAAATCGTGTTACTTATTTATCAAGACAGAGTTTACAATATATAAGAAGAGACTTAAGGGTTTTCAGAAAGCATAAGCATGTGAAGTCAAGGATAAGGTTTGCTTTAATTCAAACTGAGCCAATAGGAGAGGCCACACGCTTCTGGGATCTTTTACTAAGACTGCTTTTGCCAATACAGCATGTCCTAGCCTGTCAAGATAAGACCCAGCTCCCTTAGCCATCCAAACGGTCATCTCTTCATGGTAAAATCCCCTTTGGCCGTTAACTCCTTTTACTCGGGTAAAAGGTGACTTGGGCGAGTTATGGATCGACCATGGTCCGGATGGTACGGCCTGTACGGCCTTGTACGGCCTGGTCGATCCCTAACCCATCTTTTTCCATTCCTTCACACCATCTCATCTCTTCTTCAACTCCTTAGGACATCTTCTCTCATATATTGATCAGCTCATTTCAACAGTATGGCGACTCAAAAATGAAGAGAGGAGGTGTCTTAGGCATGGTGGGTTCAAGAGAAAGGTCCATGAAAGAAGGAGATGTAGGAGTTGACACCAACAGCTCGGATCTTCCCATGTACTAAGGAGTTTCAAGGAACTAACACTAGTTCCTTGGCTGTAAGGAAATCTCTTTCTCTTGTATAAAGCTTGAGTGTATGAACAGGTTGTGATGTTGTGATGTGATTGGAAAACTGAGGATTGTTTAAAAGATTACTAAAATGAAGTTGCTTTAGAATCTGTCCCAGGATACTTTAAGAGTCTTGGTTGGGTATTGAAATTGTTTAGTATGCTTAGCTCCGGTTCATAGTGATGCTTGTTGTGATTAATTAAATATGCTTGCATACATGGAGTGAAACCGAATTTAAAGCTGTTACATATAGTCTTGTGGCTGTCTTACATTGAAGTATTAGATTCATGTCTAAGTACTGAGTAAAGAAGCTCTTAAGAGTGCCTAAGTAACTTGTCTTGAATCTGTTAGGATCTTACTTGTACTTAGAGATTTAGCTTGCAAAGAATAGAACTTGATAATGCCTTGTGTCTATCTGTTGCATTGCTTGTGATATTGGGAATCAAACTTGATAATTTATTAATCAAGATTTGACATCAATACTATTGAAAATGGTTAAATGCTTAATGTCAGTTCTAAATTAACTTGTCTTGTTAAGATGATAGGTTATATTATCTAATCATACTTGCTTTCATGAGTTAGAAACTGATTAAGATTAATGCATACTGCCTTGTTGCTGCCTTGTATTGTTGCATTTAGATTAAAGTCTAAGTTGCATATTAAGGAGTGTTTAAAATTGCCTAAATACTTTGACTTGAATCTGATAAGGTCTTGCTTAGTATTTAGAGAATGGTTGCTTGCATAGATAAGAACTTGACATTGTCTTGATTCTATCTAATGCTACAAAGCTTGAGACATTGGTGATCAAACTTGATGAAGTCAAGGATTGATCCCAATGCAATTGTGTCTTATCTTTGCTAGAGTTTGAGTGATGTTTCAGGTTCACAAAAGGTGTTCCTAGTTCATCATCAAATCCGAGTTGAAAGAGAAAGAATGGTGCCCATTGTGTGTTCAATAGAGAGTTATTACAAGAAGGGTGAAGCGCAGATGGTTGTAAAACTCACTTGAAGCTCACTGGTCTTCCTCTTACCATTGCAAGTAACTGAAGAAGAAGCCAACCGGGTCTAGGCAGTGGCGTGCCTATTCAAGAGGGTGCTCAAACTAAGACAGAGCACTCTTGGCTGTGTGAAGAAGGCTACTCTATCAAGGCGGCTTCTATTGTGAGGTGATTGAAGAAGTAGCTGAAGAATCCACAAGCATTCCATCATGGTGGTGAATTCAGAAGGGTGATTGCAATAAGAGAAGAAGGAGAAGTAAGGATTCAAGTGGTAACTTTGAGAACCACTCCTCATCATCTTAAACAAGGGAGTAAACCTAATCTCATCTATCTTAATATGTCTGGATAGGTTTATCTCCTGATTATACTATGTGCTTTCCCTAATTCCATTAAGAGTTTATAGCTTCTAGTAGAATGTCTAGGCTAATTGCACTGAAATTGTTTTGCTGCTGCATTGTCTTATTGATAGTAAGTAATGTCTAGAGTCCCAGAATCTCATGTTCTGTTCATTGCATTGTCTTGGGTGTTGTTATAGCTTGAATCATCATGAATGTGTAGTAGAATTGAGTAGAATGTCTCTGCTGCTTGCATCATGATTGATAAGTTATTTTGCATACATAAGCATATCTCATACAGTCTAAGTTCAATCCTAGTGTTATCTGATGCTATTGCCTATGTTTAATCCATCAATGAAAGTCTTGCATCAATTAGAAATTGTCTAAGTTGCTTGCATCATTGATTCTGATTGAAACTGTTGTGCAGAGCTTTAATATTACTAATGGATTGAACCTGTTGCATTCATATAGCTAATGCTTTAAGATTGTGCATTCATGTAGTAATGCGTTTAAAAATGAGCCTAAATTGCAAATGTACTGATGTAAGCTTGCATTGCATTTAGAGAACTTAATAATAATAATAATAACCTAGTGTTGAAATGACTGATCAATATATGAGAGAAGATGTCCTAAGGAGTTGAAGAAGAGATGAGATGGTGTGAAGGAATGGAAAATATGGGTTAGGGATCGACCAGGCCGTACAAGGCCGTACAGGTCGTACCATCCGGACCATGGTCGATCCATAACTCGCCCAAGTCACCTTTTACCCGAGTAAAAGGAGTTAACGGCCAAAGGGGATTTTACCATGAAGAGATGACCGTTTGGATGGCTAAGGGAGCTGGGTCTTATCTTGACAGGCTGGGACAGGCTGTATTGGCAAAAGCAGCCTTAGTAAAAGATCCCAAAAGCGTGTGGCCTCTCCTATTGGCTCAGTTTGAATTAAAGCAAACCTTATCCTTGACTTCACATGCTTATGCTTTCTGAAAACCCTTAAGTCTCTTCTTATATATTGTAAACTCTGTCTTTATAAATGGGTAACACGATTTGACGAGTCTCTCTCTCTAGTTCATTATGATAATCTCATACACTTTCTCTTAAACATTCTAATCTCTCTTGAATCTCTCTTAGACTTCTCAATACCTTTCTTATTCTCTAAAATCATATGGTATCAGAGCCAGGTTGGCTGTGGTATTGAGATCTTGTGTTCTTCAGCTTCAGATAAAAGTTCTTTCTTGTGAGATTCTAAACAAAGTTCAAGCAAATCAAGATGGGAGGAAACAAGGTTATTTCGGTTTCGATTTCACTCAAGGGTGGGGGAAACTACCTGTTGTGGTCTAGGCTTGTGAAGACAGCCATTGGGAGGCTAGGGTTATGGGATCACATCACAGATGGAGCCCCAGCACCAGTGGCCAGTGAGGAAGAAGGTGGAAGAGAGCTCGCGGTTGCTGATGGAAAGAAGTGGATTCAAGATGACTTGATGGTGCTATCTGTGCTGCAAGGATCACTTGAAGAACATCTCTTGGAAGCCTACAGCTACTGCGAGAATCCAAAACACCTGTGGGAGGTACTCCAAAAGACTTTTGGGAACGTTACCAATCTGAGCCGTGTGTATGAGATCAAGAAAGCTATCAACACACTGGTACAAGATGGAGAGGAGTTCACCAAGCATTTGGGCAAGTATAGATCCTTGTGGTCTGAGCTTGAATCGTTGAGGCCAAGCACTAATGATCAAGAGCTACTCACGGAGAGGAGGGAGCAGGATCAGGTGTTTGGGTTGCTGTTGACGTTGGATCCTCCATTCAACGATGTGATCAAGCACATGTTGAGGATGCCAAATCTCCCATCTATGGAGGAAGTGTGTGCGCAACTCCAGAAGGAGGAAGGGTCACTTGGTCTCTTTGAAGCAAGGGAGACTTAGCTCTAGCCAACAAGGCTGAGGAAGGAGCACAAGCTAACCGTGCAGCATACAAGACTGATGAGAGGAAGTATGGTCATGAGAGGAGGTTTGGAGGCAATTGTGATCACTGCAAGAAGTTGGGACACAAGAGGAGCCAGTGCTGGATCCTTCACCCCCATCTCAAGCCGGCCAAATTCAACAAAGACCGAGAAGCCAGAGCTAACCTGTCTACTGAAGCAAGTGAGTCCGGTCCATCAGGAGCAGGCTCAAGTGCACAAGTGGGTGAAACCGCAGGAAAGGCAATGGCAACTCACTACACGGCCGCAAAGAGTTTGGAGCATGAAGTGATTCGTAAATCTGACATTGATGCCCTCATCAAAGCTCTTAAGGAGTCTGGTACATTCGGAAACACTCTTGGTTACTCTTACACTGCTCATATGATGCCTAGGAATGAGAATAGGTTGATAGATATCATTGAGGAATTAAAACTGAGAAATGAATCACCTAGAACTCATCTAGCTAGAGGCATAAAACCATTGATTGTTGACTCTGGTGCATCTCATCACATGATCAGTGATGATAGCTTGATTAAAAACATAGAACCTGCTCATGGACATGTAATGATTGCAAATGGAGATAGAATTCCCATTAAAGGTGTAGGAGACTTAAAGCTATTTGATAAGAACTCTAAAGCATTTTACATGCCTGATTTCACTTCTAATCTCTTATCTGTTAAAAGATGTACCAATGATCTACAATGCAATGTTATCTTTAGTCCTAACAATGTGACATTTCAGGATATTGAGAGCAATGAGTTGATTGGACAAGGAGTAACCAAGGGGGATCTTTATGTACTTGAAGATATTAATCCCATTTCTAGTTGTTTGCTGAGTTCTGTTTTAAGTAAAGGTGCATTATGGCATTCTAGGCTAGGACATCCACATGTTAGAGCCTTAAGCTTAATGTTACCAGGTGTCATGTTTAAAAATAATGATTGTGAGGCTTGTATTTTGGGAAAACATTGTAAGATGTGTTTAAAAGATCTACTACTATCTATGATAAGTGTTTTGATCTTGTTCACTCTGATGTATGGACTGCTCCCTGCTTATCTAGAGATAATTACAAGTACTTTGTCACATTTATAGATGAAAAATCTAAGTACACCTGGATAACACTCATTAAAACAAAGGATAGGGTTCTTGATGCATTTAAAAACTTCCAAGCTTATATATCTAACCAGTATAATGCCAAGATTAAGATTTTCAGGTCTGATAATGGTGGAGAATATACTGGTAATGCTTTCAAGAGTCATCTAGCTCACCATGGGATTCTACATCAGACAAGTTGTCCATACACTCCTCAACAGAATGGTGTAGCTGAGAGAAAGAATAGACACCTAATGGAGGTGGCAAGGTCTATGATGTTTCACACAAGTGTGCCTAAAAGATTCTGGAGTGATACGGTGATCTCGGCTTGTTATCTGATCAATAGGATACCAACCAAGATCTTGGAGGATCAGGCACCTTATGAAGTTCTAAACAGAAACAAACCTGTGCTGGATCACTTAAGAGTCTTTGGATGTGTGTGCTTTGTACTTGTACCCGGGGAGTTAAGGAATAAGCTAAAAGCAAAGAGCACAAGAGCCATGTTCATTGGCTACTCAACATCACAAAAGGGATACAAATGTTATGATTCAGAAGCCAGGAGAGTTCTTTTGTCTAGAGATGTTAAGTTCTTGGAGGATAAGAGCTTTTATGGAGATAGAAAGTGGGAAGATCTTGAAGATTTGTCTCAACCATCTGATAGAGCTACAAGTCTTAGGCGTGTACTGGAAGGACTTGGAATCAACATGTCCCAGGATCAGCAACCAACCAAGGAGAATGAAACTGAAGAACCATCACACCATGATCATGAGGGGGGAAATGAGACTGAGCCTGAAGATCATGAAGATCAAGACTCAGATAGTCATGGTCAAGGTGTGATACAAAGCGAGGAAGAAGTCATTCAAGAAGTGGAACCAGATGAAGTAGAAGGGGAAGCGGTTCAGCCTACAGTGGTGGAGGTGGAACCAGTTCCATTAAGGAGAAGCACACGGTTGAAGAAGGATGCTTCCAACTGGGTAAACACGAGAGTGTACTACAATGCTCAGGCTGTGAAGCATCCCTCTCAGGCTGTGTGTTCTTTTGCTAGTTACCCAAAGGAACATTGCGCTTTCATTACAAGCTTAGATGAAAGTAGTGTACCAAGATCATATGAAGAAGCAATGCTACATGAGGATTGGAAAGAATCAGTGGGTGATGAAGCTAATGCTATGATAAAGAATGATACTTGGTTTGAAAGTGAGTTGCCAAAAGGGAAGAAGGCTGTAACAAGCAAGTGGATATTCACTATCAAGTATCTACCTGATGGAACCATTGAGAGGAAGAAGACAAGATTGGTGGCTAGAGGATACACTCAAACATATGGGGAAGACTACATTGATACCTTTGCTCCTGTTGCCAAGCTACATACTATAAGGATTGTATTGTCCCTTGCTGTGAACCTTGAGTGGGAGCTTTGGCAGATGGATGTGAAGAATGCCTTTCTTCAAGGAGAGCTAGAGGATGAAGTATATATGCATCCACCACCAGGCCTAGAGCATCTTGTGAAACCTGGAAATGTATTGAGACTCAAGAAGGCTATCTATGGATTAAAGCAATCTCCTAGAGCATGGTACAACAAATTGAGCACTACCTTAAACGGACGTGGGTTTAAGAAGTCTGAACTGGATCACACTCTATTCACTCTCACTACACCCTCAGGTATCATTTGCTTACTTGTATATGTTGATGACATTATAATAACAGGTAGTGATAAGGCTGGTATAAAGGCCACAAAGGAGTTTTTGAAATCTGTATTTGAAATCAAAGACTTAGGAGAAATGAAATACTTCCTTGGAATTGAGTTGTGTAGATCTAAGGAAGGATTGTTCATTTCCCAAAGGAAGTATACACTTGATCTTTTGAAAGATGCAGGTATACAAGGAGATAAGACAGCAAAGATGCCCCTTGAAGATGGATACAAGATTCCACGTGAGGGGGAGGTTGAAGATAGCAAGGCCTTTCATGATCCAAAGCTATACAGGAAGTATCACTTTTAGGATTGAGTAGAGTAATCTGAGTAAATAAGAAAGACTAGAAGTGTTTTAGAAGAGATTTGAGTATGAAATGAGATTAGGAGTCTAGCATAGAATCATTGTGAGAATAAAGACTAAGAGAGACTCATAACTTGCTTAATCTTATTAATGAGAGAGTTTACATATTTATATGAAGGAGAGAGCTAGGGTTTTCGTATACAAGAGGATAAGGTAAGCATGTGGAGTCAATGCCTAATTCAAAACTATCCAATAAGGAGAGCCATCTGTGTGAGGCCTCTCTAGCTGGCTGATGCCTTTTGCTTTTACTTTCCAGCTGTGACAGCCTGTCCAAGACTCTCCCTTATCCTTTCCAACGGTCTGATCCATCCTCCAAAGGCTAAGGTAACTTCTCCTCTTTACTTAAGTAACTTGGGTAACTAGTGGTGGGGTTTGGTTGAGCTTTGGTCGATCCCATCTTGTACGGATGGTACGGCCATGTACGGCCTTGTACGGACTGGTTGATCCCAAAGCTCCCAAACCTTCCTAGCCTCCCTTCTCCTCATTCTACTCAAACCTCATCTCCCTTCTTCACTTAACTCAGCTCATCTCAACACTCCCCCTCAAGCTTAGCTTTGTGAAAGCCTAAGCTTGGACAGCCATGAGATCTTCCTCATTAAAAAACCTCACTAAGGAAAACCCATTGGGACAAAACCTTAATGAGGGAAAAAGAGTAAAGATCTCATGACTAAGGGGATCAGCTGCTTCTCTTCCCAAGATCAATGAGGCCCAATCTAATATGAATGGACTCCATTGTCTTTTGCCTTGCAGCCTTGGTAAATACATCAGCCAACTGATCTTCACTCCTAGTATAACATGGCAAGATGACTCATAGGACAATCATCTGCCTCACCTTGTGGCAATCAACCTCAATGTGCTTTGTCCTCTCATGGAACACCGAGTTGGAGGCTATGTGAATGGCGGCCTGGTTGTCACAATGCATTGTCATTGGAGTGTCTTTTTTTATCTCCAAATGCTTCAAGATGCCCTTGATCCAAACTAGCTCGTTTGTAAGCTTCAGCATAGCTCTATACTCAGCTTCTGCACTTGAGCATGACACGACCTTCTATTTCTTACTCTTCCAAGTCACCAAGTTGCCTCAAATGAATGTGCAATAGCCGGTTGTTGATCTCCTGTCAGCTCTATCACCTGCCCAATCTGCATCACCATAGCCCACCACTTATGTGCTTCCATTGCACCCCATCCATACTCCTTGATCCGGCGAGCCATTCAGATACATTAGAAGCCTCTCCACCATACGCCAATGATGTTCCTTGGGAAGCTGCATGTGTTGACTCACCTGATTCACAGCAAAGCATATATCAGGTCTTGTGATGGTAAGATAAATCAATTTGCCAACAAGTTTTCTATAGAGTTTAGGATCATGAAATGGCTTGCTGTCTTCAATCTCCCCCTCTCTTGGTACTTTGTAGCCATCCTCCATTGACATCCTTGCTGTCTTGCCTCCATAAGCACCTGCACCTTTCAAAAGATCAAGTGTATACTTCCTTTGGGACATGAACAAACCTTCCTTGGATCTACAAATCTCAATTCCAAGAAAGTATTTCATTTCTCCCAAGTCTTTTATTTCAAACATAGACTTTAGAAACTCCTTGGTTGCTTTGATACCTTCCTTATCACTCCCTGTGATAATGATATCATCCACATACACAAGGAGAGCAACCATACCTGAGGGAGTAGTGAGGGTAAAGAGAGTATGGTCCAATTCTGACTTCTTAAAACCTCGGCCGTTCAGAGTTGTGCTCAACTTGTTGTACCAAGCTCTTGGTGATTTCTTCAACCCATAGATAGCCTTCTTTAGCCTCAGTAAATTCCCTCTTTTCACTAGATGTTCAAGACCAGGTGGAGGATACATGTATACTTCATCCTCAAGTTCTCCTTGTAAGAATGCATTCTTCACATCCATTTGCCACAATCCCCATCCAAGATTAACTGCCAAGCTTAGTACAATTCTAATGGTAAGTAACTTGGCTACTGGTGCAAATGTCTCAATGTAATCCTCTCCATATGTTTGAGTGAACCCTCTTGCTACTAATCTAGTCTTCTTCCTCTCAATCTGCCCATCAGCCTTGTATTTGATTGCGAAGATCCATCTACTAGATACTGCCTTCTTCCCTTTTGGTAGTTCAGTCTCATACCATGTATCATTCTTGATCATAGCTCCTGCCTCAGCTCCTACTGATTCCTTCCATTCCTTATCCTTCATTGCCTCTTCATAGCTTCTTGGAATGTGATTCTCATCTAAGTTTACCATGAATGCACAATGTGCTTCTGGATATTTAGCAAAAGAACACACGGCCTGAGTAGGATGCTTCACAGCTTGGGCATTGTAGTACACTCTTGTGTTTACCCAACTGGAAGGATCCTTTCTCAGCCTTGTACTTCTTCTCAACACTGGTCCTTCTTGCGCCATCTCTTGTTCTTCTTCTTGTGGCAGCACACTTGGTTCTGATCTTTCTTCTCCTACCTGACTTGATTCAGCTCCTTCTTCCCTTAGCTGACTCTCTTCAGCTTCTTGTTGATCATTTGATTCCACAGCTTGATCGTGAGAACCAGAACTCTCTTCTCTACTTGTCTCTTCACGGTTTTGAGTTCTTGTTTCATTCCCCCCCCTCATGGTCAAGATTGGAGGTCTGATGATCCGGTACTGGAGTAGTGCTTCTTCCACCTTGATTCATGTTGATTCCAAGACCCTCTAGGATAATCCTCAATGTTTCAGCTCTATCAGAAGTGAGATCTTTCAAATCATCTTGAATCTGCTCCTCATAGTATCCTTTTTCTTCAACAAACTTCACTTCTCTAGATACTAACACTCTCCTTGTGTTAGGATCATAGCACTTGTATCCTTTCTGACTTGATGAATATCCAATAAACATTGCCTTTGAACTCTTAGCTTCTAGCTTGTTTCTTATCTCTCCAGGCACCATCACAAAACACAAACATCCAAAGATCTTCATATGCTCTAGAGAGGGTTTGTACTGATTCAGTACCTCAAACGGTGATTGTCCTTGAAGAATCAGAGTTGGTGTCCTGTTGATGAGATAACAAGCCGTAGCAACTGCATCACTCCAAAACTTCTTAGGCACGTTGGATTGAAACATCATGGACCTGGCTACTTCCATCAAATGCCTGTTCTTCCTCTCAGCCACACCATTCTGTTGTGGGGTATAGGGACAGCTTGTCTGATGAAGGATTCCATGCTGAGATAGGTGTAGTTTGAATGCTTGTCCCGTGTACTCTCCTCCATTATCTGACCTAAAAATCTTTATCTTGGCATTGTAATGGTTAGTCACATAGGCTTGAAAGTTTTTAAATGCATCAAGTACCCTATCTTTGGTTGGAATTAGGGTTAACCAGGTGTATTTGGATTTTTCATCAATGAAAGTTACATAGTACTTATGGTTGTCTCTAGACAGGCAAGGTGCAGTCCAAACATCAGAATGAATGAGATCAAAACATTTTTCATAAACAGTAGTAGACTTGGTAAAGACAGTTCTACAATGCTTGCCTAAAATGCAAGCTTCACACTCATTATTCTCAAAGGAAACACCTGGCAACATCAGTTTTAAAGCCTTATTATGAGGGTGTCCTAATCTAGCATGCCACAATGCATTTTTACTTAAACTAGAACCAGAAACAGAAGTAAACGAGCAGCTATATCTAGAAACAGGAGTGAGATCTTCAAGTAAATATAGCTCTCCTTTAGTCACTCCCTTTCCAATCATCTTGCTGCTTTTAATATCCTGAAACTTCACATCATTAGGACTGAATATAACATTGCATTGCAAATCAGTAGCACATTTCTTAACAGATAACAAGTTTGAAGTAAATTCAAGCATATAAAAAGCTTTAGTTTCCTTATCAAACAGTTTAAGACTTCCTATTCCTTTAATAGGAATCTTATCTCCATTAGCAATCATTATATTTCCATTCATTGGTACAATGTTTTTAATCAAATTAGTGTCACTTATCATATGATGAGATGCACCTGAATCAATCACTAATGGCTTAATGTCATGAGAACTAGCAATATGTGCAAGGATACTAGATGGTTTGAATGCATGATCATTTCTAGCAAAGTTTGCAATCCTAGATTGATTTACCATTTCTATCAAGCTCTCATGCATCCTATCAGTTCTAGTTAGATTCTTATAGTTCTCTACTACACTAGCACCAAATGAATACCCAAAGGTGTTACCATTCTCCTTGAACAACTTAATGAGAGCATCAAGGTCGGATCTCCTTAGATACTCTTGATCATTGTTCCCACGGTTGCTTGGTGCTCCAGTGTAGGCTACAAGAGACTTCCCATCACCTGCCTCACGCCCATCTATCTCCTTTCCTTTGTTTGTACCAGCACCACTTGTACCATCCGAGACATTAGCCCTTGCCTCACGATCCTTCATGAACTTAGCCGGCTTGAGGTGAGGGTGGAGTATCCAGCATTGGCTCTTCTTGTGGCCATGCTTCTTGCAGTGATCACAACTCCCATTGAACCTCCTCTCCTCAAACTTCCCATGCGCAGCCTTGTTTGCTTGTGGAGCTTCACTCCCCTCCTCTTGAGTTGCTTGACTTGCAAGGGAAAGGTCTCCTTTCTACCCAAACAGCCCAATGGAGCCTTGCTCCTTCTGAATCCGTGCACACACATCCTCAAGGTCAGGTAGAGTATCCTCCCTAAGTAGGTGCTGGATGAGACCGTTGTACGTTGGGTTTAGGGTGAGGAGTAACCCAAAGACCTTATCTTGCTCTCTCCTCTTGTTAAGCTCATCAGCATCAGTTGTGCTTGGCCTAAGCATCTCCATCTCGGACCAGAGGCTTCTGAATCTTCCTAGATGCTTAGTGAACTCCATGTCTTCTTGTACAAGGTTGTTGATAGCTTGCTTCACCTCAAACACTCAGCTTAGGTTTCAAGTGTTGCCATACACCTTCTTCAAAGTATCCCACAGCTCTTTAGCAGACTCACAGTAGCTGTATGCATCCAGAATAGCCGGCTCAAGGGACGCATGAAGCACAGACATCACCAACATGTCCTCTTGATGCCACTTCTCTTATGCCTTGCTTGCGGCTTCATCTTCAACCTCTCCTTGAGTGATGAGCTTTGGAGCTTCTCCTGGCGTGATGTGCTTCAAAAGCCCCTTGCTTCCCACTGTGGTTCTCACCATCCGAGACCACACCAAGTAGTGGTTTCCCTTGAAACACACCGCCACTTTCATGTTCATGTTCATCCCACTCTCCATGTTGAATGTAGAACCCTTTAGACTTCAATAACTTTCTCTTGAGGTAACTGTCTTGAGCGAACACTAGTAGCTTCACCTTTTACCCACACAGCTTCAATAACACCTCACACAACCAATAGAACTCAGAAAGACTACCCAGAACCGCTTAAGAACACACGAACACAAAACTGTCTCTTCAAAGCTTCAATCTTGAATCTTTAAAGAACCCAACGAAACCAAGTTTCCTATGAACCTCGCTCTGATACCATATCACTTTTAGGATTGAGTAGAGTAATCTGAGTAAATAAGAAAGACTAGAAGTGTTTTAGAAGAGATTTGAGTATGAAATGAGATTAGGAGTCTAGCATAGAATCATTGTGAGAATAAAGACTAAGAGAGACTCATAACTTGCTTAATCTTATTAATGAGAGAGTTTACATATTTATATGAAGGAGAGAGCTAGGATTTTCGTATACAAGAGGATAAGGTAAGCATGTGGAGTCAATGCCTAATTCAAAACTATCCAATAAGGAGAGCCATCCGTGTGAGGCCTCTCTAGCTGGCTGATGCCTTTTGCTTTTACTTTCCAGCTGTGACAGCCTGTCCAAGACTCTCCCTTATCCTTTCCAACGGTCTGATCCATCCTCCAAAGGCTAAGGTAACTTCTCCTCTTTACTTAAGTAACTTGGGTAACTAGTGGTGGGGTTTGGTTGAGCTTTGGTCGATCCCATCTTGTACGGATGGTACGGCCATGTACGGCCTTGTACGGACTGGTTGATCCCAAAGCTCCCAAACCTTCCTAGTCTCCCTTCTCCTCATTCTACTCAAACCTCATCTCCCTTCTTCACTTAACTCATCTCATCTCAACAGGAAGCTGGTAGGGAAGCTCATCTATCTCACTATCACAAGACCAGACATATGCTTTGCTGTGAATCAAGTGAGCCAGCATATGCAAGTCCCAAAGGAACATCACTGGCGCATGGTGGAGAGACTTCTCTTGTATCTGAACGGGACATCAAGCCTTGGAGTATGGATGGGATGCAACAAGAGTACTGAAGTGGTGGGATATTGTGATGCTGATTGGGCTGGAGATAGAGCAGACAGAAGATCAACCACATGCTATTGTACATTCATTGGAGGCAACTTGGTGACTTGGAAGAGCAAGAAGCAGAAGGTGGTATCGTGTTCAAGTGCTGAAGCTGAGTATAGAGCAATGCTGAAGCTTACAAATGAGTTGGTATGGATTAAAGGGATCTTGAAGCATTTGGAGATAGAGCAAGTGACTCCAATGACTATGCACTGTGATAATCAAGCGGCTATACACATTTCAACCAACTCAGTCTTCCATGAGAGAACCAAGCACATTGAAGTTGATTGCCACAAAGTGAGGCAGATGATTGTCTTGGGAGTAATCTTGCCATGCTATACGAGGAGTGAGGATCAACTTGCGGATGTGTTCACCAAGGCAGCAAGACAAAAGACTATGGAGTCCATTCACATCAGATTGGGACTCATAGATCTTACACCACAGAGCTGATCCCCTTAGCCATGAGCTCTTCACTCTTTTTCCCTCATCAAAGTTTTGTCCCAATGGGTTTTCTTTGGTGAGGTTTTTAATGAGGAAGATCTCATGGTTGTTCCAAGCTTAACTAAGTTACTAAGTTAAGCTTGAGGGGGAGTGTTGAAATGAGCTGATCAATATATGAGAGAAGATGTCCTAAGGAGTTGAAGAAGAGATGAGATGGTGTGAAGGAATGGAAAAGATGGGTTAGGGATCGACCAGGCCGTACAAGGCCGTACATGCCATACCATCCGGACCATGGTCGATCCATAACTCGCCCAAGTCACCTTTTACCCGAGTAAAAGGAGTTAACGGCCAAAGGGGATTTTACCATGAAGAGATGACCGTTTGGATGGCTAAGGGGGCTGGGTCTTATCTTGACAGGCTGGGACAGGCTGTATTGTCAAAAGCAGCCTTAGTAAAAGATCCCAAAAGCGTGTGGCCTCTCCTATTGGCTCAGTTTGAATTAAAAGAAACCTTATCCTTGACTTCACATGCTTATACTTTCTGAAAACCCTTAAGTCTCTTCTTATATATTGTAAACTCTGTCTTGATAAATGGGTAACACGATTTGATGAGTCTCTCTCTCTAGTTCATCATGATAATCTCATACACTTTCTCTTAAACATTCTAATCTCTCTTGAATCACTCTTAGACTTCTCAATACCTTTCTTATTCTCTAAAATCATACCTAGGATGTCAATGTAGTGTCTAGAACTTGCATTGTCATTGTTAGAGATTGAAATCTACTTGTCTTGACTCAGTCCAGTTCTGATTGTTGCTATGCCATAGTTAAATGTTGAGATGTGTTGAGGTATATGTGAAGGCATTGAGGAGTTAAGGACATGAGAAAGCTAAGGAGTGAAAGGAAATGGAGTGAAGAGTAAACTAAGGCATGGTACGGACGGGCCATCCGTACACTGACCGTACCAAGGTAAAACTAGGACGGTAACTTCACCGAGTAACTCTTATGGACCGAGGTGAAGTTACACTCGACCAAAAGCTTATCCAGACGTTGGAGTGGATAAGGGAGGCGCGGCTTGACAGCTAGGACAGGCTGGCAAGGGCTGGAAAGGAAGAGCATCTTGGACCTGGATCAGGAAGATGCCCGAACGTGTGAGGCCAGTCATTGGCCGGTTCAAACAAAAGCAAAGGCTCTTCCCTGGACCTCACATGCTTATCTACTCTTGTGTTTCGAAAACCCTAATGTCTAGAACTATATAAATATGTAACCTTACTCATTAATAATATCATACAGTTCTGAGTCTCTCTCTAATCTCTTAAGTCACCATGATTCTCTCTTAGACACTAAACAGCTCTCAAGTCTCTTAATCTTTCACAATCTCTTTCTAATCTCTACTTAAACTCTTACTTATATTCTAGTTACTCTAAGGATCTCTAAATCTCATATGGTATCAGAGCCAGGTTGATTAGAATCTGGGGTTTGATCTTTAGAGAGTTACAAGCTGAAGGCTTTGAAGCTACACGCGAGTGGCTTTGAAGCTACACGCGAGTGGCTTTGAAGGTGTTTGGGCTGTGCTACGTTCGGTGTGTGTTTGCGCGATCCTAAACTCAAGATTGGTGTGTGTACGTGATTCAAGACTCAAGATTTCATCAGATTCAAGCTGTTCAAGTCAAGCTGAGCAAAGATGGAACATGGTATGAACATGAGAATGAAGGTAGCGGTTACTTTCAAAGGTAACAACTACCTTGTGTGGTCTCGGATGGTGAAGACTGCGGTGGGAAGTAAGGGTTTGTGGGGGCACATCACAACAGCGGAGTCTCTGAAACTCATTACTCAGGGAGGAGATCAAGAAGAGGTCTCCAATGAAGCGGCTGTAGAGAAATGGCAACAAGAAGACATGCTGGTGATGACGGTTCTACACGCATCCTTGGATCCAGCTATCTTGGATGCCTACAGCTACTGTGAATCAGCCAAAGAGCTGTGGGACACGCTGAAGAAGGTGTATAGGAACATCTCCAACCTCAGCCGTGTGTTTGAAGTGAAGCAAGCTATCAACCGTCTAGTGCAAGAGGATATGGAGTTCACTAAGCACTTGGGAAGGTTCAGGTCCTTATGGTCAGAACTGGAGATCCTGAGGCCGAGCACAACTGATCCTGATCAGTTGAATGAGAGGCGTGAGCAAGATAAGGTCTTTGGGCTGCTTCTCACGTTGAACCCGGCCTACACTCAACTCATCCAGCACATGTTGAGGGCTGACAAGCTTCCGGACCTTGAGGATGTGTGTGCGCAAATCCAAAGGGAGCAAGGGTCTATGGGGTTGTTTGGAGGAAAGGGGGAGCTTTCTCTTGCCAATCAAGCAGCTCATGAAGACTTGACCGAAGCTCCACAAGCAAACAAGGCATCTCATGGGAAGTATGAGGACAGGAATTTCAATGGCAACTGTGATCATTGCAAGAAGCATGGTCATAAGAAGAGCCAATGTTGGATACTACACCCACACCTCAAGCCGGCCAAGTTCATGAAGGAGCGTGAGGGAAGGGCAAATGTGACTGAAGGATCAAGTGGAGCTGGCACCATCAAGACAAGTGAAGTGGATGGTCATGGAGGCAATGATGGGAATGGGAAGTCTCTGGTGGCTTACACAGGCGCCTCAAGCTCACGCAGCAACGATGAATACATCAGGAGATCAGACCTTGATGCACTCTTCAAAATGCTAAAGGAAAACGGTAACACTTATGGTTATTCCTTTGGAGCATCTATGATTGCATATAAGGATGATCACTGATTAGAGAACTAGTAGAACGGTTAGAAGCTAGGAATGAGTATAGATATGCACACATTGCTAGAAATGATAGGATGCCTCCATCACTTAGTAATCTATGTCATAATGCTAAACGAGTAGATAAACCATTGATTGTTGATTCTGGTGCATCACATCATATGATAAGTGATGAGAAACTGATTAAGGATATAGAACCTGCTCATGGGCATGTGATGATAGCAAATGGAGATAAGATACCTATTAAGGGAATAGGAAAGCTTAAGTTGTTTAACAAAGAATCTAAAGCTTTTTACATGCCTGAATTCACATCAAACCTATTATCTGTAAAGAAATGTACTAATGATTTACAATGCAATGTTATCTTTAGTCCTAATGATGTGAAGTTTCAGGATATTGAGAGCAGCAGATTGATTGGGAAAGGGGTGACTAAAGGAGATCTCTATATGCTTGAAGAACTCACTTTTGTTCCTGATTATAGTTGCTCGTTTACTTCTGCTTCTTTGTTGAATAAACATGCATTGTGGCATGCTAGAGTAGGACACCCTCATGTTAAAGCTTTGAACTTAATGGTACCAGGTGTTGTGTTTGAAAACAAAAATTGTGAAGCTTGCATTTTAGGCAAGCATTGTAGAAATGTGTTTCAAAAGTCTACTACTGTTTATGAGAATTGCTTTGATCTAGTTCATTTAGATGTGTGGACTGCCCCTTGCTTATCTAGACATAGCTATAAGTATTTTGTCACATTCATTGATGAAAAATCCAAATACACCTGGTTAACCTTAATTCAGACCAAAGATAGGGTGCTTGATGCATTTAGGAACTTTCAAACTTATGTGACTAACCATTATCATGCTAAGATTAAAATTTTGAGATCAGATAATGGAGGAGAGTACACAAGCAATGCATTCAAGCAACACTTATCACAATATGGGATTCTACATCAAACAGGCTGTCCGTATACTCCACAGCAAAATGGAGTGGCTGAGAGGAAGAATATGCACCTCATGGAAGTGGCAAGGTCACTTATGTTTCAGAGTAACGTTCCAAAGAGATTTTGGAGTGATGCAGTTGCCACTGCTTGTTACTTGATCAATAGAACTCCAACCAAGATTCTGAATGAGAAGGCTCCATTTGAAGTTCTAAACAAGTACAAGCCAGTTCTTGATTACTTGAAAGTCTTTGGATGTCTATGCTTTGTGCTTAAACCAGGAGAGATGCGCAACAAGCTAGAAGCAAGAAGTACTAAGGCTGTATTCATAGGATACTCAGCTACACAGAAAGGATACAAGTGCTATGATCCTATAGCAAGAAGAGTACTTGTATCTAGAGACGTGAAGTTCTTAGAAGATAGAGGGTACTATGAAGAAAAGAATCAAGAAGACCTGAAGGACTTAACATCAGACAAGGCCACCACCTTGCGGATCATCCTTGAAGGTCTTGGAATCAGTACATCCCAGGATCCAAGAGATCACACGACTACACCTCCTGAAGTTGGTTCACCATCCCACCTTGATCATGAGGGAGGAGAGGAGCATGAAGAGCCTATGCAAGAGGCTAACCAGGATGAAGGAGGAGTAGAGAATGAAGGAGAAGAGAGCATAGGCTCTAATGGTCATGGGCATGATCATGGTGTGATACAAACACCTTCTCAAAACGAAGTGGTAGAAGAAGCACAGGAAGAAGAACTGGTTGTGCAGCCACTAAGAAGGAGTACAAGGATAAGGAAGGATCCTTCTAGCTGGGTAAACACGAGAGTGTACTACAATGCCCAAGCTGTGGAGCATCCTTCTCAAGCCGTGTGCTCCTTTGCTCAATATCCAGAAGCACATTGTGCTTTCATGGTAAACTTGGATGAGAATCACATCCCAAGAAGCTATGAAGAGGCAATGAAGGATAAGGAATGGAAGGAATCAGTAGGAGCTGAGGCAGGAGCTATGATAAAGAATGATACATGGTATGAGAGTGAACTACCAAAAGGGAAGAAGGCAGTGTCTAGTAGATGGATCTTCACAATCAAATACAAGGCTGATGGACAGATTGAGAGGAAGAAAACTAGATTAGTAGCAAGAGGGTTCACTCAGACATATGGGGAGGATTACATTGAGACATTTGGCCCTGTAGCTAAGCTACACACCATTAGGATGGTTCTAAGCTTGGCGGTTAATCTTGGATGGGGATTGTGGCAAATGGATGTAAAGAATGCATTCTTACAAGGGGAACTTGAGGATGAAGTCTACATGTATCCTCCACCAGGTCTAGAACATCTAGTGAAGAAAGGGAATGTACTGAGGTTAAAGAAGGCTATCTATGGCTTGAAGCAATCACCAAGAGCGTGGTATAACAAGTTGAGCACAACTTTGAATGGACGTGGCTTCAGGAAGTCAGAGTTAGATCACACACTCTTCACCCTCACTACACCCTCAGGTATGGTTGCTCTCCTTGTGTATGTGGATGATATCATTATCACAGGTAGTGATAAGGAGGGTATCAAAGCAACCAAAGATTTTCTCAAATCCATGTTTGAAATCAAAGATTTGGGAGAAATGAAATACTTTCTTGGAATTGAGATTTGTAGATCCAAGGAAGGGTTATTCATGTCCCAAAGGAAGTATACACTTGATCTTTTGAAAGGTGCAGGTGCTTATGGAGGCAAGACAGCAAGGATGCCTATGGAGGATGGCTACAAAGTACCAAGAGAGGGGGAGATTGAAGACAGCAAGCCATTTCATGATCCTAAACTCTATAGAAAACTTGTTGGCAAATTGATTTACCTTACCATCACAAGACCTGACATATGTTTTGCTGTGAATAAGGTGAGTCAACATATGCAGCTTCCCAAGGAACATCATTGGCACATGGTGGAGAGGCTACTGATGTATCTGAATGGCTCACCAAATCAAGGAGTCTGGATGGGGTGCAATGGAAGCACTGAAGTGGTGGGCTATTGTGATGCTGATTGGGCAGGAGATAGAGCTGATAGGAGATCAACAACCGGCTATTGCACATTCATTGGAGGCAACTTAGTTACATGGAAGAGTAAGAAGCAGAAGGTGTTCTCTTGCTCAAGTGTAGAAGCTGAGTATAGAGCTATGCTGAAGCTTACCAACGAGCTGGTGTGGATCAAAGGCATCTTGAAGCATTTGGAGATTGATCAAGCCGCACCTATGACAATGCATTGTGATAACCAAGCAGCTATTCACATTGCCTCCAACTCGGTGTTTAATGAGAGAACCAAGCACATTGAAGTTGATTGTCACAAGGTGAGGCAGATGATCATCCTAGGAGTCATCTTACCATGCTACACTCGGAGTGAAGATCAGTTGGCTGATGTGTTCACTAAGGCTGCGAGACAAAAGACTATGGAGTCCATTCACATTATATTGGGACTCATAGATCTTGGGAAGAGAAGGAGCTGATCCCCTAAGTCATGAGGTCTTTACTCTTTTTCCCTCATCAAAGTTTTGTCCCAATGGGTTTTCTTTGGTGAGGTTTTTAATGAGGAAGATCTCATGGCTGTCCAAGCTTAGACTATCAAAAAGCTAAGCTTGAGGGGGAGTGTTGAGATGTGTTGAGGTATATATGAAGGCATTGAGGAGTTAAGGACATGAGAAAGCTAAGGAGTGAAAGGAAAGGGATTGAAGAGTAAACTAAGGCATGGTACGGACGGGCCATCCGTACACTGACCGTACCAAGGTAAAACTAGGACGGTAACTTCACCGAGTAACTCTTATGGACCGAGGTGAAGTTACACTCGACCAAAAGCTTATCCAGACGTTGGAGTGGATAAGGGAGGCGCGGCTTGACAGCTAGGACAGGCTGGCAAGGGCTGGAAAGGAAGAGCATCTTGGACCTGGATCAGGAAGATGCCCGAACGTGTGAGGCCAGTCATTGGCCGGTTCAAACAAAAGCAAAGGCTCTTCCCTTGACCTCACATGCTTATCTACTCTTGTGTTTCGAAAACCCTAATGTCTAGAACTATATAAATATGTAACCTCACTCATTAATAATATCATACAGTTCTGAGTCTCTCTCTAATCTCTTAAGTCACCATGATTCTCTCTTAGACACTAAACAGCTCTCAAGTCTCTTAATCTTTCACAATCTCTTTCTAATCTCTACTTAAACTCTTACTTATATTCTAGTTACTCTGAGGATCTCTAAATCTCATATTAAATCCATCAGTGATGTCTTATAAGCATTTAGAAGTATGTCTAAGCTACTTGAATCATTGGCTATGATAAAACTAGTGAGCAATAAGCATGAATTGAGTCACTCTTGTCGTCTTGATTGCATAAGTATCATCTAAGACTTGTGTTTCATTTGAATTGAATCTGTTTCATTCATATAGTTAGTGTGTAACCTAATGCATTCATCTAGTGCTGCATTTAAAAAAAACTGAATTGAACCTAAAAGATCAGTGTATTGTTGAAAGCATACATTGTCATTGTTTATTCTTGTCTTGATTGTCTAGCTTGTTTCAAGTATCATATATTATTGTGGCATTTGTGATCAAACAGGATGGATGATCTTGGTTTGATCCCAATGGGATGATCTGATCTTGCATTGAGTTGTGGTGGTGTTAGGTACACAAGGGAAGTGATACATGTAACTCGCCATCAACAAAGAATGTAGAGACAATGAGAATCTAAGAATGAAATGATTAAGATAGAACTTGAGTAGATTGTGAGAGATTATGAAGAGTTTAGTGTAGAATCATGATTGAGAGAGTATGATAAGATAAAGAGAAACTCAGAACTGTATATTTATTATTAATGACAAGAGTTGCAATATATAGTGAGAGGTCAGTAGGGTTTTCGAAATCATAAAGGAGAGCTAAGCATGTGAAGTCAACAAGGTTAGGATAAGCTCTCTTTAACTCGGCCAATCAGCGTTCCCACATGCTTGGAGCATCTAGGATCTTGGACAAAGATGCTCTTGCCTTTCCAGCTGTGCCAGCCTGTAAAGCCTCGCCTCTCTTATCCTCCAACGGTCTGATTCATCAGCCAAAGCCCCTTTTCTTCCCATAAGTTACTCAGGTAACTCCTTGTAACCGCGGTCAAGGTTTCACTTGTCTGAATGTGTACGGACCGTACGGCCTTGTACGGCCTTGTACGGTCAGGCCAATGTGAACCTCTCCCATCACACCAATGCTTAACATACTCTCTTCAGTCTTAACCCCTTTGTACTTCACACTTGTATACTCAACTCTTCTCAACACTCCCCCTCAAGCTTAGCTTTGTGAAGTCTAAGCTTGGACACTATGAGATCTTCCTCACTAAAAACCTCACCAAAGAAAACCCATTGGGACAAAACTTTGATGAGGGAAAAAGAGTAAAGACCTCATAGTAAGGGGCTCAGCTCCTTGGTGAAAGATCAACGAGTCCCAACCTGATGTAGATGGACTCCATTGTCTTCATTCTTGCCGCTTTTGTGAATACATCAGCCAGTTGATCTTCACTCCTTGTGTAGCATGGCAGAATCACTCCCAAGACTATCATCTGCCTCACCTTGTGACAATCCACTTCAATGTGCTTGGTTCTCTCATGGAAGACTGAGTTGGAGGCAATGTGGATTGCTGCTTGGTTATCACAATGCATTGTCATTGGCGCCACTTGCTCAATCTCAATGTGCTTCAAGATCCCCTTGATCCATACCAACTCATTAGTGAGCTTCAGCATTGCTCTATACTCTGCCTCCGCACTAGAACAAGAGACCACCTTCTGCTTCTTGCTCTTCCAAGTCACAAGGTTCCCTCAAATGAAGGTGCAGTAACCTGTTGTAGATCTTCTGTCTGCTCTATCTCCAGCCCAATCTGCATCACAGTAGCCAACTACTTCTGTACTCCCATTGCATCCCATCCAGACTCCTTGGCTTAGTGATCCGTTGAGGCAGCTTAGAACTCTATCTACCATTCTCCAATGGTGATCCTTTGGAGCTTGCATGTGTTGACTCACCTGATTCACAGCAAAGCAGATATCAGGTCGTGTAATTGTTAGGTAGATTAGCTTACCCACTAGCTTCCTATAAAGCTTAGGGTCATGGAACAGCTTGCTGTCTTCAAGCTCCCCCTCTCTTGGTATTTTGTACCTATCTTCCATTGGCATCTTCGCGGTTTGTCCTCCGAGTTTACCTGCATCTTTCAAAAGATCAAGTGTATATTTTCTTTGGGACATGAATAATCCTTCCTTGGATCTACAAATCTCAATCCCAAGAAAGTATTTCATCTCTCCAAGATCTTTTATTTCAAACACAGATTTGAGATAGTCTTTGGTTTCTTGTATTCCAACCTTATCACTACCAGTAATGATAATGTCATCAACATACACCAATAGACAGATGATACCTGAGGTTGTGTTTAGAGTAAACAAAGTATGGTCTAGTTCAGACTTCCTGAAGCCTTTTCCATTCAGTGTAGTACTCAGCTTGTGATACCAGGCTCTAGGTGATTGCTTCAATCCATAGATAGCCTTCTTCAACCTTAGGACATTCCCTGGCTTCACAAGACTCTCAAGACCCGGAGGAGGCTGGATATACACTTCATCTTCAAGTTCCCCTTGTAGAAATGCATTCATCACATCCATTTGCCACAATCCCCATTCAAGGTTGGTAGCAATTGATAAGATGATTCGGATGGTGTGAAGCTTAGCCACTGGAGCAAATGTGTCTATGTAGTCCTCTCCATATGTCTGTGTAAACCCTCTAGCCACAAGCCTGGTCTTCTTCCTATCAACTGTCCCATCTGGTCTATACTTGATTGTAAATATCCATTTACATGATACTGCTCTCTTCCCTTTAGGCAGCTCACTCTCATACCAAGTCCCATTCTTGATCATAGCATCAGACTCATCCGCAACTGAGTTCCTCCAGTCTTCATCCTTTATAGCCTCCTCATACGTTCTTGGTATGTAGCTCTCATCCAGACTTGTTATGAATGCACAATGATCCCTTGGAAACTCGGCAAAAGAGCACACTGCCTGACTTGGATGAGCTACTGCTTGTGCATTGTAGTAGACTCTGGTGTTTGCCCAGTTAGATGGATCTTTCCTTACTCTTGTACTCCTCCTCACCGGCGCAGGCACACTCTCCACAACTGGAGCACTAGTCATGTTCTCCACTTCTGGTTGCATTTCTTCTTCCTCTTCTTCAGGTACAAGTGGTGTACCTCCACTTTGATCCCTTACTTCACTTGACTCTTCATCATTGATCCCACTTTGATCATGACTAGCTGAGTCTCTTCCTTCTTCATGTACCGCCTCAGACTTGTCTTCCCCCTCATGATCAATGTGGGATGTGTCTTCAGCTTCATTCCTAGTAGGCGTCTCTTGCGCCTTTGGATCCTGGGTTAGATTAATCCCAAGACCCTCTAAGATCATCCTAAGGCTTGTAGCCTTATCAGATGTTTGAGCTAGATCCTTCAGATCTTCCCAGCTCCTCTCTTCATAGTATCCTCTTGTTTCAATGAACTTGACATCTCTTGATACCAGAACTCTTCTTGATTCTGGATCAAAGCATTTATACCCCTTTTGAGTAGTTGAGTATCCCACAAACATTACTTTAGTACTCCTCGGTTCCAACTTGTTTCTCATCTCCCCGGGGACAAGTACATAACACAAACACCAAAACACTTTAAGATGACTTAGAGATGGCTTCGTCTTGTTCAATACTTCAAACGGTGACTGATCTTCCAAGATTCTTGTAGGCACCCGGTTGATCAAATAGCACGCAGCTTGTACAGCATCACTCCAAAATCTCTTAGGTGCATTGGTTTGGAACATCATGGATCTAGCTACTTCCATTAGGTGTCTATTCTTTCTCTCCGCAACCCCATTCTGTTGTGGAGTATAAGGACAGCTTGTTTGATGTAGAATCCCATGTAGAGCCAGATGTTGCTTGAAGGCATGACTTGTGTATTCTCCACCATTATCTGATCTGAAAATCTTAAGCTTAGCATTGTACTGGTTAGTTACATAAGTCTGAAAATTCTTAAATGCTTCAAGAACTCTATCCTTAGTCTTTATAAGTGTTATCCAGGTGTATTTAGATTTTTCATCAATGAATGTGACAAAGTACTTATAGTTTTCTCTAGATAAGCAAGGAGCAGTCCATACATCAGAATGTACAAGGTCAAAACACTTCTCATAGATAGTACTTGATTTCTTAAAGACAGTCTTACAATGTTTTCCCAAAATACATGCCTCACAATCATTATTTTTAAACATGACACCTGGTAACATTAAGCTTAAGGCTCTAACATGTGGATGACCTAATCTAGCATGCCATAATGCATCATTATTGATACTTGAACTAGAACTAAACGAGCAACTTGAACTGGAAATAGGAGCTAAGTCTTCTAGCATATAGAGTTCTCCCTTTGTCACTCCTTTGCCAATCATCTTACTTGTCTCAATATCTTGAAACTTCACATCATTAGGACTGAATATAACATTACAATGTAAATCAGTAGTGCATTTCTTAACAGATAACAAGTTTGATGTGAATTCAGGCATATAAAGAGCTCTAGACTCTTTATTAAACAGTTTTAGATTTCCTATTCCTGTTATTGCAATCCTATCACCATTAGCAATCATTACATGACCCTGAGCAGGTTCTATGTCTTTAATCAAGCTATTATCACTAATCATGTGATGGGAAGCACCTGAATCTACAATCAGTGGTTTTATTACATTATGCGCAGCAAAGGTACTTGGTTGTCTCAGGTTATCTAATCTAGATGCACCACTTAACTTGAATTCAGGATCACTACTGAGATGAGCACAAGTCCTATCTAGGTATGATGCAGCAAGAGAGTAACAAGGGTTATTTCCAATACAGTTACCATTCTCCTTGAGAGCTTTGATGAGGGCGTCTATGTCTGATCTCCGGATCAACTCGCCTTCAGTGCTCCTCAAGGGTGTGTGCTGAGTAGTTAAGGCTCTCCCCTCACCCTCACGCATTGCTGAGCCAGCCCCGGATGAGCTAGCTTCTCCTCCTTCATTAGATAGGTGCGCCCTTGCCTCTCTATCCTTCATGAACTTAGCTGGCTTGAGATGAGGATGTAGGATCCAGCACTGGCTCCTTTTGTGACCTAGCTTCTTGCAATGATCACAGTTGCCCCCAAACTTCCTCTCCTCACTCTTGTATGCCGCTTTGTTTGCTTGAGCTCCATCCGCATGGTTAGCTAAGGTGAGCTCCCCCTTTCCTCCAAACAGCCCCACTGACCCTTCTTCTTTCTGTATCTGAGCGCACACATCTTCAAGTGATGGTAGCTTTGGAGACCTCAGTATGTGTTTGATCAGATCGTTAAAGATAGGGTTCAATGTCAGCAACAGCCCAAACACTTGATCTTGAGCCCTCCTCTCCATAAGAGTGTCATGATCAGTGGTGTTGGGTCTCAGCATTTCTAGTTCAGACCATAAGGCTCTGAACTTTGCCAAATGCTTTGTGAACTCAACCTCTTCTTGCGCAAGTGTGTTGATTGATCTCTTCAACTCAAACACCCGGCTCAGATTGGATGTGTTCCCATAGACCTTTTGAAGAGTATCCCACAGGTCTTTTGGCGTCTCACAGTAGCTGTAGGCCTCCAAGATTGAAGCTTCAAGCGACCCATGAAGAACTGTCAACACCTTCAAGTCGTCTTGATCCCATTTCTCTTGGTCCGCTACCATCAGCTCTTGACCGCCTTCTCCCTCCGTAGCAACTGGCTTTGGAGTTCCATCTGAGATGTGACTCCACAAACCCTTGCTCCCAACTGCAGCTTTCACCAGGCGAGACCACAGCAAGTAGTTCCCACCTCCTTTCAACGTAACCGGAACCGTCAAAGTCTTGTTCTTGTCTTCCATGAGTGTGACCGTGAGTAGAGATGGTTTAGGAATGAAGATGGAGACTCTAGAGATTTAGAAACCAGGCTCTGATACCATATGAGAATCTAAGAATGAAATGATTAAGATAGAACTTGAGTAGATTATGAGAGATTATGAAGAGTTTAGTGTAGAATCATGATTGAGAGAGTATGATAAGATAAAGAGAAACTCAGAACTGTATATTTATTATTAATGACAAGAGTTGCAATATATAGTGAGAGATCAGTAGGGTTTTCGAAATCATAAAGGAGAGCTAAGCATGTGAAGTCAACAAGGTTAGGATAAGCTCTCTTTAACTCGGCCAATCAGCGTTCCCACATGCTTGGAGCATCTAGGATCTTGGACAAAGATGCTCTTGCCTTTCCAGCTGTGCCAGCCTGTAAAGCCTCGCCTCTCTTATCCTCCAACGGTCTGATTCATCATCCAAAGCCCCTTCTCTTCCCATAAGTTACTCGGGTAACTCCTTGTAACCGCGGTCAAGGTTTCACTTGTCTGAATGTGTACGGACCGTACGGCCTTGTACGGCCTTGTACGGTCAGGCCAATGTGAACCTCTCCCATCACACCAATGCTTAACATACTCTCTTCAGTCTTAACCCCTTTGTACTTCACACTTGTATACTCAACTCTTCTCAACAGAGACAAAGTGTTGAGATGAGAGAATAAAGAGTTGATATATTGAGAGAGGAAGAGATTTGGAGCAGACAGTAACTTTGGAGAGTTACCACAGTAACTTTATTGTAACTGTGGTAACTAAAGAAGTTACCATAGTAACCAGGGTAACTCGGATGGCAAGGAGGAGTTACCTTAGGTTGTCTACACTTGATCTGAGTATGGGAAGGGATAAGAGAGGAGACTTGGACAGGCTGTCACTAGCTGGAAAGGAGAAGAGTGCTTTAGCACTATTAGAAGCATGTGAGCAATCTCAGCCATGGGATTAACAGCCTGGTCTTTGACTACACATGCTTATCTTATCCTCTTAGATGGATTTCGAAAATGCTTCTTCCTTTAGTATATATCTGATGTAAACTCTCTCATAATTAATTAATGGAGTTTTGAGTCTCTCTCTCTCTTGTTCTTAATCTCCAATCTCTTTAATTCTCAGATTAAACTTAATCACTCTTTAAATCACAAAATCTAATATGGTATCAGAGCCAGGTTACTTTAAAAGGAGAGAGTGATTTCGTTTTTATAAATGTTCTTGAGTGTTCTTGAGTGTTCTTGAGAGTTCTTGAGATTTTTCAAGAGCTAGATCCTTTAAAAGTCAAGTTTGTGTATGTTGGTGTTTCTTTTGGAGAGTCAGCTTCAAGGGAGTCCCTTTAGGTGTTTGACAAGGTCAAAAGAGGGGTCTAGCTTGTGGTTAAGCTTGGCGTGTGAGATTAGAAGTATTTGAGGGAAGATCTAGGCTAAAGAAAATGGAGCTGCTTCAATCTGGTACAACAAGGCGTGAAGAGAAGAAAGAGAGAGGGAATGAGTGGGGGTGGTTCTCACAAATGAAAACAACTCTGAAGAGGTGTGGAGTTTGGAGAAACCATGAGAAGGAAGAGTCTTTAAAGGGTAAAGCTGCTGAGAAAGATCAGACAGCAAGAGAAACAAGTGGAAATTGCTTTAGTCTTGAAGAAAGTACACTGCTTGAGAAGATTGAAGATGTTTATGAGAACAAGATCAATCTTAGGAGAGTGTATGAAGTCAAGAAGGTGATCAGTGGAGTTAAACAAGGAAGAGAAGAGTTCAATAACCATGTGAGGAAGCTACAACACTTTTGGGTTGAACTACAAGGGTTGAGATCCCATGTGGATGGGGATGCTACACAAGAGCAAGAGATGGTCTTGAAGCTCTTGGCGAGCATGGAGTCATCATATGGGTGGCTGGTGGAGATGGTTCTAAGAGGGGAACAGCTTCCTGAAATGGAATAGATCTGTGTGCTTATAAGAAGGGCGTATGAGATAATGAGAGATGATGAGAGGCTAACCATGAGTAGGAGTGAGAGCTCATGGAAGCCAACTAGGAGTAGGAGTGAGAGCTTCCAGAAGCTAACCATGAGTAGGAGTGAGGGCTCATGGAGGCTAACCGGGAGTAGGAGTGAGGGCTTCCGGAAGAGGAGGAGGTGCAGAATGCTATCCGAAGCTTCTATCAACATAGGAAAGGGTAGGAAGAGAGTTGTGGGAGAGTGTTCTTACTCAGCCTACATGGGGGAATCAGTAGAAGACAGTGGGGTGTTAAAAGAGCAGAAGAAAGGGAGTGGAGCTGATGATCACATCACCAGGAAGGAATGGAGAGTGTTCATGGAACATGTACAAGCCTTAGCAGCAAGCAAGAAGCATGCTATACAATCCGGAGCTTCTAAACCCATTGTGATTGATTCTGGAGCAAGTCATCATATGATCAGTGATAGGAGGCTTATAAGTGAGATCAAGGCTGCAACAGGGAGTGTTATGATAGCTAATGGTGCCATGATCCCAATAGAAGGAGTGGGAAAGCTCAAACTGTTTGAGAAGGACACGGCTGCCTTCTACATGCCTCAGTTCACTTCAAATCTATTATCTGTGAAGAAAGCTACCATTGATCTTGGTTGTCAAGTAGTATTCAGACCTGATGAAGTTGAGTTTCAAGATTTGAAGACTGGGAGAGTCATTGGCAGAGGAGACAGCAAGAACCAGCTATACCACCTCGACTTGGCTAAGACCTCTAATCCCTTTGATTCTATTTGCTTGAGTAGTACTGCTGAGAAGATTGATAGTATTACTTGGCATGCTAGATTAGGACATCCTCATGCTCGTGCCATTGAATTGATAATCCCTAATATGTCATTCAATCACTTGGATTGTGAAGCATGCATATTAGGAAAGCATTGTAGGACTGTTTTCCCAACATCTGAGACTACTTATGAGCATTGCTTTGATCTAGTTCACTCGGATGTGTGGACCGCTCCATGCATGTCTAGAGACAGCCATAAATACTTTGTGACATTCATTGATGAGAAGTCTAAGTATACATGGCTCACATTGCTTCCATCTAAAGATAGGGTGCTAGAAGCTTTTATGAACTTCCAAGCATATGTATCTAATCAATACAATGCTACTGTGAAGGTACTGAGATCAGACAATGGAGGTGAATTCATCAGCAATGCCTTCAAGAGTCATCTAGCCAAGCATGGGATTGTGCATCAGACCAGTTGTCCCTACACACCACAGCAGAATGGTGTAGCTGAGAGGAAGAATAGGCACTTGATGGAGGTTGCTAGGTTGATGATGTTTCATGAAAATGTCCCAAAACGTTTTTGGGGAGATGCTGTACAGACTGCTTGCTATCTCATCAACCGGGTCCCAACCAAGATACTGAAGAATCTGTCTCCATTTGAGGTGCTAAATAAGAGCAAGCCTTTTATTGATCACCTACGAGTATTTGGGTGTGTATGCTATGTCATGACTTCAGGAGAACAGAGAAACAAGCTGGAGGCAAAGAGTACTAAGGCTATGTTCATTGGATACTCTATCACTCAGAAGGGATACAAGTGCTATGATCCTGAAGCAAGGAGTGTGATGGTATCTAGAGAAGTGAAGTTTATTGAATCAAAAGGGTATTATGAAGAAAAGGAGTGGGAAAATCTGAAGGATTTGTCTCAAGATCCATCTGATAGAGCAACAACACTGAGGGTGCTGTTGGAGAAGCTAGGGATAGGGTTATCCCAGGATCAGGAATCTGGAAGAAGAGAGTCTTCCAATCCGACTAGTGAAGCTGAAAGAACAACTCCTCTTGATCATGAGAGGGGGAATGGAACTGAATCTCATGAGCAAGTGCAAAATCAAGAAGATTCAGGCCAGCATAATCAAGAGGTGACACAGGAAGTAGAGAGTGGTGCTCAGTCTAGTGGAGATGGGCAAAGAGAGTCTACTGGCTCAGATGAGAGTGGAGAGTGGGAAGGAGATCCTAATGGGTCAAATGAGAGTGGTGCTCAATCAAGTGAAGATGGGCAAGAGCCACAAGAAGAACAAGTTCAGGAGCTAAGGAGGAGCACAAGGGTGAAGAGAGATGCTTCCAACTGGGTAAACACGAGAGTGTACTACAATGCCCAGGCTGTGGAGCATCCTTCTCAAGCTATGTGCTCCTTTGCAGAGTTTCCGGACGAGCATACAGCCTTCACAGTAAGCTTGGATGAGAGCTATATTCCAAGGACATATAAAGAAGCTATGGCTTTAAAGGAGTGGAGAGATTCAGTTGCTGATGATTCCGGAGCCATGATTAAGAATGAAACGTGGTATGAGAGTGAGCTGCCTAAAGGGAAGAAGGCAGTGACTAGTAAATGGGTGTTCACAATCAAGTTCCATCCTGATGGAAGAATAGAGAGGCGCAAGTCTAGGTTGGTGGCAAGAGGATTTACTCAGACATATGGTGAGGACTATGTTGAGACCTTTGCTCCTGTGGCTAAACTTCATACTATCAGGATTGTATTATCTTTAGCTGTGAATCTTGAGTGGGATTTGTGGCAAATGGATGTGAAGAATGCATTCCTTCAAGGAGAGTTGGAGGATGAAGTATACATGCATCCACCACCAGGTCTTGAACATCTAGTAAAGAAGGGTAATGTGTTGAGGTTGAGGAAAGCTATCTATGGTCTCAAGCAGTCTCCAAGGGCCTGGTACAACAAGTTGAGTACTACACTGAATGGGAGAGGGTTCAGAAAGTCAGAATTGGATCACACTCTCTTTACCCTAACCACCTCATCTGGTATTGTGGTGTTGCTTGTGTATGTGGATGATATCATCATCACAGGCAGTGATAAGGAAGGCATCAAGGCTACAAAGGAGTATCTCAAGGCAAGCTTTAAGATTAAAGACTTGGGGGAAATGAAGTATTTTCTTGGGATTGAGATATGCAGATCAAGGGAAGGATTGTTATGTCCCAAAGGAAGTATGTGATTGATCTCTTGAAGGGAGCAGATGCCTATGGAGGAAAGACAGCCAAGATGCCAATGGAGGATGGTTACAAGGTCCCACGTGAGGGAGAGATTGAGGATAGCAAGCCATTCCATGATCCTAAGCTGTATAGGAAGCTAGTGGGGAAGTTGATTTATCTTACCATTACTAGACCTGATGTGTGTTTTGCGGTGAATCAAGTCAGTCAACACATGCAAGTTCCTAAGGAGCACCATGTTGAGATGAGATCACTTTGAGATGAGATCATGAGATGAAGTGTTGAGTAATGTATGTGAGGAGAGGGTATGAAGTAGTGAAGAATTAGGAAGAAAGGGATTGAGGAGGCTTAGTCCGTACAATCCGTACAGGCCGTACAGGAGGAGTGGCCGTACAAGTCTTGGGTAACACTCTTCACTATTCAGGATGGTTACTTGTGAAAAGGGTGATGGTAACTATGGAGAGTTACCAGCACTTGATCAGACCGTTGAGAGAAGGATAAGGCCGCGGCTTGACAGGCTGTATGCAGCTGGAAAGGGAAAGCAACCTTATCCATTCATCCCACACATGTGGAGTCTCCCATTGGCTTAGTTTGAAACCGGCGCCTAGCTCTTCCTTGACTTCACATGCTTTGCTTACTTTACCTTTAGGAAAACCCTTGTATCTTCTCCTATATATTTGTAAACTCTTCATTAATGATAATCAGACAGTTCTTGACACCAAAACACTCTCTTAGACTCAAAGGCTCTCAATCATGATCATACACTAAACTCTTAGCTAAACTCATCCTAAATCACCTCTAGACTCTTTCTAATCTCTTTCTTTCCTTATATCAAACTCAGATTCTCTAAAACTTATATGGTATCAGAGCCAGGTTCATCATAATCTGGGTTTGAGTACTAGAACACTCAAGAACACACCAGCCGCTTAGCTTTCATCCGGGTGATTCTGAAATGGAAATCAACAAGGCAGTGGTTCCGGTTACTCTCAAGGGCGGTAACTACCTTTTGTGGTCTCGTTTGGTGAAGACAGCCGTGGGGAGTAAGGGTTTATGGGGACACATCACACAGAGTGAAGCCCCAAAGCTCATTACTTATGAAGGCGACAAGGAGATTGTCGAGTGCGATGAAGAGAAGTGGGAGCAAGATGATCAGCTGGTGATGTCCATACTCCAACGGTCTCTTGAAGTGTCTATCCTGGAGGCATACAGCTACTGTGAGACAGCAAAGGATCTTTGGGACACGCTAAAGAAGGTTTATGGTAACATCTCAAACTTGAGCCGTGTGTTTGAAGTGAAACGTGCTATCAACAGCTTGACACAGGAGGACATGGAGTTTACTAAGCACCTTGGGAGGTTCAGAGCCTTGTGGTCTGAACTGGAGATGCTGAGGCCAGGCACAACCAACCTAGATGAGCTGGCTGAGAGACGCGAGCAGGACAAGGTGTTTGGGTTGCTGCTCACGCTGAATCCAAGCTACAACAGCCTCATCAAACACATTCTGAGGTCCGGGAAGTTACCTGACCTTGAGGAAGTGTGTGCACAAGTTCAGAAGGAGGAAGGTTCTATCGGTCTCTTTGGAGGGAAAGGAGAGATCACACTTGCAAACCAAGCTGAGGTTCCGCAAGCAAACCGTGCGAGCTCTAACCAGTATGATGCAAAGAAGTTCACGGGAAATTGTGATCATTGCAAGAGACAAGGTCACAAGAAGAACCAGTGCTGGATCTTGCATCCTCATCTGAAGCCGGCCAAGTTCTCAAGAGAGAAAGATGGGAGAGCCAATGTCTCGTATGCTGGAAGTGAGCCGGGAAGTTCAAGTGTTGCTGGGAGCTCAGGCCAAGCTGGAGAGGGCGGGACACGTGAGCCTGGAGATAGCAAGGCCCTGGTGACTTACACACCTCAGCCAAGCCTTCAGAACAACCGTGAGAACGAGTACCTAAGGAGATCAGACCTTGACTCCCTCATCAAAATGCTAAAGGAGAATGGTAACACACTTGGTACTCTTGGTTACTCCTTTGGTGCATTATATGAATCGTGTAGTATTGCTAGAGAACCTGATCATTCAAGCATTGCTTATAAACCTACTAGCATACTAGGACAGTCTCATATTGCACACAATCTGTTTAAACCATTGGTAGTTGATTCAGGAGCATCTCATCATATGATTAGTGATACTAGTTTGATTAGAGACATTGAACCTACAAATGGACATGTCATGATTGCAAATGGAGATAAAATCCCAATTAGAGGAATTGGCAAGCTAAAATTGTTTGATAAAGACTCTAAAGCATTTTATATGCCTGACTTCACATCAAATCTATTATCTGTAAAGAAGTGTACTACAGATCTTAATTGCAATGTTATATTCAGTCCTAATGATGTGAAGTTTCAGGATATTGAGAGCAGCCAATTGATTGGAAAAGGAGTTACCAAGGGAGATTTATATTTACTTGAAGAACTAGCTCCTGTTTCTGATTACTTATGCTCATTTACTTCTGCTTCTATGATGAATAAAAATGCATTGTGGCATGCTAGACTAGGTCATCCCCATGTTAGGGCTTTAAACTTAATGTTACCAGGTGTGGTATTTGAAAATAAGGATTGTGAAGCTTGCATTTTAGGCAAGCATTGTAAAACTGTGTTTCCCATTTCATCTACTGTTTATGACAAGTGCTTTGATCTAATTCACTCTGATGTTTGGACTGCTCCTTGCTTGTCTAGGGATAGTTTTAAATACTTTGTCACATTCATAGATGAAAAATCGAAATACACCTGGATAACACTTATTCAAACCAAAGATAGGGTGCTTGAAGCTTTTAAAATTTTCAAAACTATGTGACTAACCATTACAATGCCAAGATTAAAATTTTGAGATCAGATAATGGTGGGGAATACACTGGTCAAGCCTTCAAGCAACATCTAGCGCAACATGGGATACTACACCAAACGAGTTGTCCTTATACTCCTCAGCAAAATGGAGTGGCTGAGAGAAAGAATAGGCATCTCATGGAGGTGGCAAGGTCAATGATGTTTCAAGGAAATGTCCCTAAAAGGTTTTGGAGTGATGCTGTGGCTACATCGTGTTATCTAATCAACCGGATCCCAACTAAGATTCTACATGATCAGTCCCCTTTTGAAGCCTTGAACAAGTACAAGCCATCATTGGAGCATATGCGAATCTTTGGATGTCTATGCTTTGTCCTTAGGCCAAAAGAGTTGAGAAACAAGCTTGAAGCAACCAGCACAAGAGCTATGTTTGTTGGCTACTCTACTACTCAAAAGGGTTACAAGTGCTATGATCCTACTACTCGAAGAGTTCTAGTCTCTAGAGATGTAAAGTTCATTGAAGCTAAGGGGTTCTATGAGGAAAAGAATCAAGATGAGCTGCTAGAATTGACAAGAGAGTCAGATAGAGCGGCCAGCCTTAGAAGTATTCTAGAGGGGCTTGGGATACATACTACCCAGGATCCGAAGGAGAGACGCAGTACAACAACCACACAACCTACCGAGGCATCAAACTTAGATCATGGGGGGGAAAACACACCTGAACCAGCTGAAGTACATGTTGAAAGCCATGATCAAGAAGGCTCAGGTGATCATGATCAAAGTATGATGCAGGAAGATAGGGAGGTACCAAGCCAAGATCAAGAGGAGGAAACTAATGCAACTACAACTGAACCTGAATCAGAGCCGGCGGTGCAGCCATTGAGAAGAAGCACCAGAGTGAGAAAGGATAGTTCCAACTGGGTAAACACGAGAGTGTACTACAATGCCCAGGCTGTGGAACATCCCTCTCAAGCTGTGTGTTCCTTTGCTCATTATCCAGAAGAACATTGTGCCTTTATGGTAAGCTTAGATGAGAGCCATGTACCAAAGTCATATGAGGAAGCCATGAAGGACAAGGAGTGGAGGGAATCAGTGGGAGCTGAATCCAATGCAATGATCAAGAATGACACTTGGTATGAGAGTGAGTTACCTAAAGGAAAGAGAGCAGTGTCTAGTAGATGGATCTTCACAATCAAGTACCTAGCAAATGGACAGATTGATAGAAAGAAGACTCGCTTGGTTGCAAGAGGATTCACTCAAACATATGGAGAGGATTATATAGACACATTTGCGCCAGTTGCTAAGCTACATACCATCAGGATTGTCCTATCACTTGCGGTGAATCTTGAGTGGGGCTTGTGGCAAATGGATGTAAAGAATGCATTCCTACAAGGAGAACTAGAAGATGAAGTGTATATGTTACCTCCTCCTGGTCTAGAGCACTTGGTGAAGAAAGGGAATGTTCTCAGACTAAAGAAAGCTATCTATGGTCTGAAACAATCACCAAGGGCATGGTACAACAAGTTGAGCACAACTCTGAATGGAAGAGGCTTTAGGAAGTCAGAGCTTGATCATACTCTCTTTACACTCAACACACCTTCAGGTATTGTCGTTCTACTTGTGTATGTAGATGACATCATTATAACAGGTAGTGATAAAGAAGAGATACAAGCCACTAAAGACTTTCTTAAATCTGTTTTTGAGATTAAAGACTTGGGAGAGATGAAATACTTCCTTGGGATTGAGATATGTAGATCCAAGGAAGGTTTGTTTCTATCCCAAAGAAAGTATACACTTGATCTGTTGAAAGATGCAGGTAAGCTTGATGGAAAGACGGCCAAGACTCCCTTGGAAGATGGATACAAGGTTCCACGTGAGGGGGAGATTGAAGACAGTCCACCATTCAAGGATGCAAAGCTTTATAGAAAGCTAGTGGGTAAGCTCATATACCTAACCATCACACGTCCTGATATTTGTTTTGCTGTGAACCAGGTGAGTCAGCATATGCAAGTTCCAAAAGAACATCATTGGGGAATGGTGAACCGGCTCTTGATGTATCTTAATGGCTCAGCGGATCAAGGAGTGTGGATGGGGTGTAATGGGAGTACTGAAGTTGTAGGCTACTGTGATGCGGATTGGGCAGGAGATAGAGCAGATAGAAGGTCCACAACCGGCTACTGCACATTCATTGGAGGGAACTTAGTAACTTGGAAGAGTAAGAAGCAGAAGGTGGTCTCATGATCAAGTGCTGAAGCTGAATACCGAGCCATGCTGAAGCTGACTAATGAGCTTGTATGGATCAAAGGGATACTGAAGCACTTGGAGATTATTCAATCCACTCCAATGACCATGCATTGTGACAACCAGGCTGCTATACACATTGCCACCAACTCAGTCTTCCATGAGAGAACCAAGCACATTGAAGTAGATTGTCACAAGGTGAGGCAAATGATTCTTCTTGGAGTCATCTTACCATGTTACACGAGAAGTGAAGATCAGCTAGCAGATGTGTTCACAAAGGCAGCAAGGCAGAAGACAATTGAGTCCATTCATAGCCGGATAGGACTCATTGATCTCACAAGAAGGAGCTAAGCCCCTTAGCTATGAGGTCTTTACTCTTTTTCCCTTATCAAAGTTTTGTCCCAATGGGTTTTCTTTGGTGAGGTTTTTAATGAGGAAGATCTCATGGCTTTCCAAGCTTAGACTTTCACAAAGCGAAGCTTGAGGGGGAGTGTTGAGATGAGATCACTTTGAGATGAGATCATGAGATGAAGTGTTGAGTAATGTTGAGATGAGTCAAGTATATGTGGAGCAAGTGAGGAGTTGAGACTAAGGAGATGAGTTGAAGCTTGGAAAGGTTTGGGTAAGGTCCGTACTGTCCGTACATGACCGTACCATCCGTACACATGGAGATGGATAAAACCTTGACAAGAGTAAAGAAGTTACTTGGGGTAACTTATGGGAAGGGAAGGAACTTACCTGGATGGATCAGACCGTTGAGGGATAAGGAAGAGCGCGCCTTGACAGGCTGGAACAGCTGGAAAGGCAAGAGCATCTCGGTCCAAGATGCTAGATGCTCCGCGCATGTGGAGAAGCTAATTGGCTAGTTCAAATGAGCTTATCCTTTCTACATTGACCTCACATGCTTTAGTCTTCTCTTGATTTCGAAAACCCTTGTATGCTCACACTATATATTGTAACTCATGTTATTAATGAAGGATTAGACAGTTCTAAACAAATCAATCTCTCTATACTTTTCATAATGATTCTCCATTAGTCTCTTAATCTCTTAAATCTACTCTAATCTCTTCTCTATTCTTATCTAAACTCAGATTATCTTTTACATTACTCACCATTTGAAGTTCTAAACAAGCACAAGCCATCAGTGGATTACTTGAGAGTATTTGGATGTTTATGCTTTGTGTTGGTACCAGGAGAGTTAAGAAACAAGCTAGATGCAAGGAGCACTAAGGCTATGTTTATTGGCTATTTAACAACACAAAAGGGATACAAGTGCTATGATCCAGATACTAGAAGAGTCCTAATCTCTAGAGATGTGAAGTTCATAGAAGCTAGAGGATACTATGAAGAAAGGAATCAAGAGGAGCTAAAGGATCTAACATCAGATAAGGCAGGCGCCTTAAGACTGATTTTGGAGGGTCTAGGTATCAAGATGAACCAGGATCCAAATGTGGGGAGTAGGAACCAACATGAGAGTTCTCCGGCCCCTGTTGAAGCTAATCAGTCACCTCACCTTGATCGTGAGGGGGGCAGGGAATCTGAAACTCAAGAAGATGGTCAGGATGGAGCCGGCTTGAGTGAAGAAGAAGAAGAGAGTGTTTCAGGCTCTCACAATCAAGGTGATCAAAGCCAAGGAGAAGTAGAAGCTCAGGCTGAAGCACCAGAACCGAGTGTCCAAGAGGAGCAGGTTCAGAACCAACCAGTATTGAGAAGAAGCACAAGGCTGAGAAAGGATCCTTCTAGTTGGGTAAACACGCGAGTGTACTACAATGCCCAAGCTGTGGAGCATCCTTCTCAGGCTGTGGAGCATCCTTCTCAGGCTGTGGAGCATCCTTCTCAGGCTGTGTGTTCCTTTGCTCAATACCCTGAAGAACATTGTGCTTTTATGGTAAACTTGGATGAGAACTACATACCAAGAAACTATGAAGAGGCAATGATGGATAAAGAATGGAAGGAATCAGTTGGAGCTGAGGCAGGAGCTATGATCAAGAATGATACATGGTATGAGAGTGAGTTACCAAAAGGGAAGAAGGCTGTGACTAGTAGATGGATCTTCACAATCAAGTATAAGGCTGATGGAAAGGTTGAGAGGAAGAAGTCAAGACTGGTTGCAAGAGGCTTTACTCAAACTTATGGAGAAGATTACATTGAGACCTTTGCACCAGTAGCTAAACTACACACAATCCGGATTGTATTAAGCTTAGCTGTGAACCTTGGATGGGGCTTATGGCAAATGGATGTGAAGAATGCATTTCTACAAGGAGAGCTGGAGGATGAAGTGTATATGCATCCACCTCCAGGCTTGGAACACTTAGTGAAGAGAGGGAATGTGTTGAGACTGAAGAAAGCTATCTATGGACTAAAGAAATCACCAAGAGCTTGGTACAACAAGCTAAGTACTACTCTGAATGGCCGAGGCTTCAAGAAGTCTGAACTAGACCACACCCTCTTCACTCTCACTACTCCCTCAGGTATGATTGCACTCCTTGTGTATGTTAATGATATCATTATCACAGGAAGTGATAAGGAAGGTATCATAGCAACCAAGGAGTTCCTTAAATCCATGTTTGAGATTAAAGACTTGGGAGAAATGAAATACTTTCTTGGAATTGGGATATGTAGATCCAAGGAAGGTTTGTTCATGTCCCAAAGGAAGTATACACTTGATCTTTTGAAAGGTGCAGGTGCTTATGGAGGCAAGACAGCAAGGATGCCTATGGAGGATGGCTACAAAGTCCCACGAGAGGGGGAGATTGAAGACATCAAACCTTATCAGGATCCTAAACTCTATAGAAAACTAGTTAGCAAATTGATTTATCTTACCATAACTAGGCCTGACATTTGTTTTGCTGTGAATCAGGTGAGTCAACACATGCAGGTGCCTAAGGAGCATCATTGGCGCATGGTGGAGAGAATCTTGATGTATCTCAACGGCTCACCTGATCAAGGAGTATGGATGGGTTGCAATGGGAGCACTGTAGTGGTTGGATACTGTGATGCGGATTGGGCTGGTGATAGAGCAGACAGGAGATCAACCACAGGCTATTGCACATTCATTGGAGGCAACTTGGTTACTTGGAAGAGTAAGAAGCAGAAGGTGGTGTCTTGCTCAAGTTCAGAAGCTGAGTATAGAGCTATGCTGAAGCTTACCAACGAGCTGGTGTGGATCAAAGGTATCTTGAAGCATTTGGAGATTGATCAAGCCACGCCAATGACAATGCATTGTGATAACCAAGCAGCCATCCACATTGCCTCCAACTCGGTGTTCCATGAGAGAACCAAGCACATTGAAGTTGATTGTCACAAAGTGAGGCAGATGATCATCCTAGGAGTCATCTTGCCGTGCTACACAACGAGTGAAGATCAGTTGGCTGATGTGTTCACCAAGGCTGCAAGGCAGAAGACAATGGAGTCTATCCACATCAGGTTGGGCCTCATTGATCTTGGGAAGAAAAGGAGCTGATCCCCTTTGGCTGTGAGGTCTTTACTCTTTTTCCCTCATCAAGGTTTTGTCCCAATGGGTTTTCCTTGGTGAGGTTTTTAATGAGGAAGATCTCATGGCTATCCAAGCTTAGACTTTCACAAAGCTAAGCTTGAGGGGGAGTGTTGAGATGAGTCAAGTATATGTGGAGCAAGTGAGGAGTTGAGACTAAGGAGATGAGTTGAAGCTTGGAAAGGTTTGGGTAAGGTCCGTACTGTCCGTACATGACCGTACCATCCGTACACATGGAGATGGATAAAACCTTGACAAGAGTAAAAAAGTTACTTGGGGTAACTTATGGGAAGGGAAGGAACTTACCTGGATGGATCAGACCGTTGAGGGATAAGGAAGAGCGCGCCTTGACAGGCTGGAACAGCTGGAAAGGCAAGAGCATCTCGGTCCAAGATGCTAGATGCTCCGCGCATGTGGAGAAGCTAATTGGCTAGTTCAAATGAGCTTATCCTTTCTACATTGACCTCACATGCTTTAGTCTTCTCTTGATTTCGAAAACCCTTGTATGCTCACACTATATATTGTAACTCATGTTATTAATGAAAGATTAGACAGTTCTAAACAAATCAATCTCTCTATACTTTTCATAATGATTCTCCATTAGTCTCTTAATCTCTTAAATCTACTCTAATCTCTTCTCTATTCTTATCTAAACTCAGATTATCTTTTACATTACTCAAAACTGATAAGTAATGTATGTGAGGAGAGGGTATGAAGTAGTGAAGCATTAGGAAGAAAGGGATTGAGGAGGCTTAGTCCGTACAATCCGTACAGGCCGTACATGAGGAGTGGCCGTACAAATCTTGGGTAACACTCTTCACTATTCAGGATGGTTACTTGTGAAAAGGGTGATGGTAACTATGGAGAGTTACCAGCACTTGATCAGACCGTTGAGAGAAGGATAAGGCCGCGGCTTGACAGGCTGTATGCAGCTGGAAAGGGAAAGCAACCTTATCCATTCATCCCACCCATGTGGAGTCTCCCATTGGCTTAGTTCGAAACCGGCGCCTAGCTCTTCCTTGACTTCACATGCTTTGCTTACTTTACCTTTAGGAAAACCCTTGTATCTTCTCCTATATATTTGTACTCTTCATTAATGATAATCAGACAGTTCTTGACACCAAAACACTCTCTTACACTCAAAGGCTCTCAATCATGATCATACACTAAACTCTTAGCTAAACTCGTCCTAAATCACCTCTAGACTCTTTCTAATCTCTTTCTTTCCTTATATCAAACTCAGATTCTCTAAAACTTATACACCATTGGCGGATGGTGGAAAGGATCTTGATGTATCTGAATGGAACTACTGGTCTTGGAGTATGGATGGGATGTAACAAGAGTACTGAGGTAGTAGGCTACTGTGATGCAGATTGGGCTGGAGACCGAGCAGACAGAAGATCAACCACAGGCTATTGTACATTCATTGGTGGTAACTTGGTCACTTGGAAGAGTAAGAAGCAGAAGGTAGTGTCTTGTTCTAGTGCTGAGGCCGAGTATAGAGCAATGCTGAAGCTTACAAATGAGCTAGTGTGGATAAAAGGGATTTTGAAGCATCTGGAGATTATTCAAGCAACGCCAATGACAATGCATTGTGATAATCAAGCAGCTATCCACATTGCATCTAATTCTGTGTTCCATGAGAGAACAAAGCACATTGAGGTTGATTGTCACAAGGTGAGGCAGATGATGATTCTTGGGGTGATTCTACCTTGTTATACTCGGAGTGAGGATCAGTTAGCAGATATGTTCACAAAGGCAGCAAGGCAAAAGACAATGGAGTCCATACACATCAGGTTAGGACTAATTGATCTCTCGCCTAAGGGCTAGTCTATACACTCTCCTGATCATGTGATCTCTACTCTTTCCTCATTAAGGTTTTGTCCCAATGGGTTTTCTTTAATGAGGTTTTAATGAGGGAGATCTCATGGTCCTTCCAAGCTTGACTTGTTTCACATGGTCAAGCTTGAGGGGGAGTGTTGAGATGAGAGAATAAAGAGTTGATATATTGAGAGAGGAAGAGATTTGGAGCAGACAGTAACTTTGGAGAGTTACCACAGTAACTTTATTGTAACTGTGGTAACTAAAGAAGTTACCATAGTAACCAGGGTAACTCGGATGGCAAGGAGGAGTTACCTTAGGTTGTCTACACTTGATCTGAGTATGGGAAGGGATAAGAGAGGAGACTTGGACAGGCTGTCACTAGCCGGAAAGGAGAAGAGTGCTTTAGCACTATTAGAAGCATGTGAGCAATCTCAGCCATGGGATTAACAGCTTGGTCTTTGACTACACATGCTTATCTTATCCTCTTAGATGGATTTCGAAAGTGCTTCTTCCTTTAGTATATATCTGATGTAAACTCTCTCATAATTAATTAATGGAGTTTTGAGTCTCTCTCTCTCTTGTTCTTAATCTCCAATCTCCTTAATTCTCAGATTAAACTTAATCACTCTTTAAATCACAAAATCTAATACAAATGTCTTGAGCCATTGCATATCATCACTTGGACATGTTAGTCCATAATCTACAGGAAGTGTAGTGTGATTGATTATGCAATGAGAGATGGCCATTGCATAATACCATTGGACATTTCTAGTCCTTAGTCTACAGGAAGTGTAGCATGGGTTATTATGCAATGAGAGATGTGTCTTGTGAGACTCTCTATGGTGATTCAAACACCCTAATTCCTGGTTAAGGAAGAGAGAAAACTCACAAGAAGAAAGCTATCATAAAAGATGATAGTTATTAGACCATGGAGATGCATAGGATCATCACAAGCTTAGCTCCTTCTAGTCACGGTTCTAAGCTTGAGGGGGAGTCTTAATGCATATGATCCATGGTCAGTAACAAGTCTTTGCAAAGGCTTCTACAAGGATCATCAACCGGATCAAGTCAGTGGCGTGTCTAGGCAAGAGGCTGTTCAGAGCAGCCTTGGCGAGTAAGGAAGAAGGCTCTCCATCAATGCGGCTTCAATGAGAGTCTGTTGAGAGGGGGAGATTCCAAACCTGGTTGATGAAGAGGGCAGGCCGTGTGTGAAGTGTTGATCAGCCTCACTGGTGTTTTGAAGATGATCTGGTCGTGTCCTAGCTTTTCTAAGATGGCTGCGAAGTCAGTTGAGAGGGGGAGACTTCAAACCGGTTCCATGAAGAGGTGAAGCTGAAGTGTGAAGTGTGCGCAAAGCTGTGAAGAGATGCTGCACCTATTAGGCCGTGATCCAGAGCTTCTTGTGTCCAACAACACTGGTTCTAAGGCACAAGAGCTCACTGGCCAATCCCGAGGCATTGGAGAGATCTACTCTTTTTCCCTTGCAAGGTTTTGTCCCAATGGGTTTTCCTTGGAAGGTTTTTAATGAGGGAGACTCTTCAGAGTTCCAAGCTTGGCTTAGGATCTCCTAAAGTCAAGCTTGAGGGGGAGTGTTGAACTGAAGAGAAGATAGAGCTTGTACATTAATAGGGCAAGCTCTAGAAGATGTCCAGAAGAGTTCAATCAAGCTTCATAAGTGTTCTGAAGTAGTTATCTTGAGAAGTTAAGTCTAGGAAAGACTTAGACTGATCATGAGAAGGCTTTGGAGAAGTTTGGGAGAAGATGGGCAAGAGTGCAAATTTAGGGCGACTGCACAGACCTGTACGGACGGTACGGTCTTGTACGGCCATGGGCGACCTAAGAATGTGTCTGGATCAACCAAGGAGGAAGTCTGGGTGATGTGCAAGAATAGGGCGTGGCACGGACAGGAGGTCCGTACCATAGTCCGTACTGACAAGAAAGTGTACCGGGTTGACCTAAAATGGTGTTGGGAAATCTTAGGGTGCAAGAGAAGCTAAGTCTGAGCTTATGGACGTTGGAGGATAAGGGAGGAGCTGTATGTGGTCCTAGACAGGCTGTCATTAGCTGCCAAGAAAGCATCTTTGACTCCACATGATTATGCAAGCTGTACAAGCATGTGAGCCTTTACAGCCATCCATTTCAAACAAAGAGATCTTGGCCTTTCATCTCTCCTTTCCTATCCAGCTCGTGTACAGACCACATCTGACCATCAAGACTGATCCAGGTCGTCCATTCAAATTAGAAAAGCACAGCCATAGATCTTAGGTTTATTCTTACAAGTTGTAATGCATATAAAAGCTCATTGTAGCAGATTTTGTAAACTAAGTGAGTAAGGGGGTTTCCCCTCTCCTTCTCTAATCTGAAACACTTCTCTTAGTCTCTCTAGTCTCTCATCCTGAATCTCTACACACATTCTCAGTCTTGTTACTAATCTCTTAAAACACTTAGACACACAAACACTCATTAAACTTACTTTCTCTCAAATCTCTTCCAAGCTCTCTCTCTTTACCCATTTGGGTTTCACACACACATACAACCTGAGTACTCTTAAATCTCATAATTTGCACCAGTAACCAAGTTACATACCATTAGAATTGTACTAAGCTTGGCGGTTAACCTTGGATGGGGATTGTAGCAAATGGATGTGAAGAATGCATTCTTACAAGGAGAACTTGAGGATGAAGTCTACATGTATCCTCTATAAGATTTATAGAAAGAGTTAGAGTGATTTAGAGAATAAGAGAATGAGATTGGATTATGAAAAGATTAGTGAAGAATCATGATGAATACTCAAGAACAAGAGAGAGAGAATGACTCAAACTGTGTAATCTTTTATTAATGAGAGAGTTTACAATATATAGGACAGGATACAAGGGTTTCCAAGACTCTAAGGATAAGGCTAAGCATGTGAAGTCAATACAGGAGCAAGACCAGGTTTAAATCGATCCAATGGCTGATCTCACATGTGTAAAGCATCTTTGCTTTTGCTTTACCTTTCCAGCATGGGACAGGCTGTCATGGTGAGCCTTATCCTTCTTCCAACGGTCTGATTCTTATCCAAGACTGAGGCTCAGACCGTTTACCACTCTAACTCCTCATTTTAACTTTCACCTTTGGTTAATGTTTGTGATCGCCCTTGATATGTACGGCTTGTACGGCCAGTACCTACAGTACGGATTGTACGGCTATGGCTGATCACAAACTCTCCCAAAGACTCATACCTTCTTTCCCTTTCAGTCTCTCAACTCCTTGTGCCTTCTCACACATTATACTCAGCTCATTTCAACACTCCCCCTCAAGCTTGATCTTGGTGATTGATCAAGCTTGGAAACCATGAGATCTTCCTCATTAAAAACCTCACCAAGGAAAACCCATTGGGACAAAACCTTGATGAGGGAAAAAGAGTAAAGAGCCCATGGTTAAGGGAACTCAGCCACTCGTTGTGAGATCAATGAGCCCTAGCCTGATGTGGATGGACTCCATGGTCTTTTGCCTTGCAGCTTTGGTGAAGACATCAGCTAACTGATCTTCACTTCTGGTATAGCATGGCAAGATCACTCCCAAAACTATCATCTGCCTCACCTTATGACAATCCACTTCAATGTGCTTGGTTCTTTCATGAAACACCGAGTTAGAGGCTATGTGAATGGCGGCTTGGTTATCACAATGCATAGTCATAGGTGTAGCTTGCTCAATTCCCAAATGCTTCAAGATCCCCTTGATCCATACCAACTCGTTGGTGAGCTTCAGCATTGCTCTATACTCAGCCTCAGCACTTGAGCACGATACCACCTTCTGCTTCTTGCTCTTCCATGTCACTAGATTTCCTCCAATGAAGGTGCAATAGCCTGTGGTTGATCTCCTATCAGCTCGATCACCAGCCCAATCAGCATCACAGTACCCAATGACTTCAGTACTCTTGTTGCATCCTAACCAGACTCCCAGACCAGCTGATCCATTCAGATAAATCAAGAGCCTCTCCACCATGCGCCAATGATGTTCCTTTGGTACTTTCATGTGTTGGCTTACCTGATTCACAGCAAAACAGATATCAGGACGTGTGATTGTTAAGTATATGAGCTTACCCACTAGCTTCCTATAAAGCTTGGGATCATGGAACAGCTTGCTGTCCTCAAGCTCCCCCTCACGTGCAACCTTATACCCATCCTCCATGGGCATTTTGGCTATCTTCCCTCCTAGCACACCTGCATCTTTCAAAAGATCAAGTGCATACTTTCTTTGAGACATGAATAGGCCTTCCTTGGATCTACATATCTCAATCCCAAGGAAGTATTTCATTTCTCCCAAGTCTTTGATTTCAAAAACAGATTTGAGAAACTCTTTTGTTTCTCTTATCCCAATCTTATCACTACCTGTTATGATGATATCATCAACATACACAAGTAGACAGATGATACCTGATGGAGTAGTAAGAGTGAAGAGAGTGTGGTCCAACTCAGACTTCCTGAAGCCACGCCCATTTAGAGTGGTGCTGAGTTTGTTGTACCAGGCTCTAGGGGATTGTTTCAAACCATAGATAGCCTTCTTTAGTCTTAGAACATTCCCAGGCTTCACAAGACCTTCTAAGCCTGGTGGAGGATACATATAGACTTCATCTTCTAACTCTCCTTGAAGGAATGCATTCTTCACATCCATCTGCCACAAATCCCACTCAAGATTCACAGCCAAGGACAATACTATCCTGATGGTGTGTAACTTAGCAACAGGAGCAAATGTATCTATGTAGTCCTCTTCATATGTTTGAGTGTATCCTCTAGCCACCAATCTTGTCTTTCTCCTATCAATCTGTCCATTTGGCAAGTACTTGATGGTGAATATCCATCTACTTGTAACAGCCCTCTTCCCCTTTGGGAGTTCACTTTCAAACCAAGTGTCATTCTTAATCATTGCATTTGCTTCATCTCCAACCGACTCCTTCCATTCCTCATGCATCATAGCCTCTTCATATGATCTTGGCACAAAGCTCTCATCTAAGCTTGTCATGAAGGCGCAATGATCAGATGGGAAATGGGCAAAGGAACACACTGCTTGGGAGGGATGCTCCACAGCCTGGGCATTGTAGTACACTCTCGTGTTTACCCAGTTGGAAGCATCCTTCTTCAACCGTGTGCTTCTCCTTAGCGGTGCTTCAGCCGGGACATTATCCCTTGATGAGACTGAGACTGGTTCAGTTTCTTCTTGCTGTTCTTCTTGCTGTTGCACATTGTCTTCCTCTTCTTGTAAACTTTCTTCAGGTTCTGGTTCACCCATTGCCTCAACCCCTTCATCTTGCATCATCACACACTGATCAGGGTCTCTCAAGCCTTCTTCTGGATGGCTTGCTTCTTCAGTTTCATTCCCCCTCTCATGATTAGAGTGGGATGTTCCTTCAGCTTCAGGAGAACTAGATGTGTTCCGTCCTCCTTGATCCTGGGTTAGATTGATCCCAAGACCTTCCAATATGATCCTAAGGCTCGCAGCCTTATCAGAATCCCGAGATAGATCTTTCAAATCCTCCCAGCTCCGCTCTTCATAGTATCCCTTACCCTCCATGAACTTTACTTCTCAAGATACATGTACTCTTCTTGTCTTTGGATCAATGCACTTGTATCCCTTCTGAGATGATGAGTATCCAATGAACATAGTTCTTATACTCTTTGGCTCAAGCTTGTTTCTCAACTCTCCCGGTACCATCTCATAGCTTACACACCCAAACACTCTCAAGTGGTTTAGGGATGGCTTGATCTTGTTAAGAACTTCAAATGGAGACTGATCTTGCAACACTCTAGTCGGTATCCTATTAATCAGATAGCACGGAGACATGACTGCATCACTCCAATACCTCTTAGGAACATTGCTTTGAAACATCATGGACCGAGCAACTTCCATAAGATGTCGGTTCTTCCTTTCTGCCACACCATTCTGCTGAGGAGTATAGGGACAACTAGTTTGGTGAAGAATCCCATGCTGAGCTAAGTGTTGCTTGAATAATCTGCTTGTATACTCGCCACCATTATCAGATCTGAAAATCTTAAGCTTGGCATTATATTGGTTAGTCACATAGCATTGAAAGTTCTTAAATGCTTCAAGCACACTATCTTTTGTTTTAATGAGTGTTATCCAGGTGTATTTAGATTTTTCATCAATGAATGTTACAAAGTACTTATAACTTTCTCTAGATAAACAAGGAGCAGTCCATACATCAGAATGCACAAGATCAAAACAGTTTTCATAAATAGTACTAGACTTTTGGAAAACAGTTCTACAATGTTTACCCAATATACATGCTTCACATTCATTATTTTTAAACATAACACCTGGTAACATTAAGTTCAAAGCTCTAACATGAGGATGGCCTAGTCTAGCATGCCACAATGCATTATTTCTTAAAGCAGAAACAGATTGAAACGAGTAACTAAGATTAGAAACATGAGCAATGTCTTCAAGCATATAGAGATATCCTTTGGTTACTCCTTTTCCAATCAACTTATGACTCTCAATATCCTGAAACTTCACATCATTAGGACTAAAGATAACATTGCAATGTAAATCAGTAGTGCATTTCTTGACAGATAATAGATTAGATGTAAATTCAGGCATATAGAAAGCTTTAGACTCCTTATCAAATAGTTTCAGGTTTCCTATTCCTTTTATTGCTATCCTATCACCATTTGCAATCATAACATGACCAGTAGTTGGTTCTATATCTTTTATAAGACTAGTGTCACTTATCATATGATGAGAGGCAACAGAATCCACAATTAAAGGTTTAATCATGTTTTGAACAGCAAATCCACTTGGTGATTCAATTCTAGCAATAGATGTTCTAGGGATTTTCAGTTCAGTTTCTATGTTTTCAAGACTCCTAGGTATACTACACGCAGCATATGAGTATCCTAGAGTATGAGTAAGAGAACTACCATTGTCCTTGAGAGCCTTGATGAGGGCATTAATGTCAGAACGTCTGATCATCTCATGCTCCATACTGCTCTTCCCGGACGTGTGCTGAGATGCCATAGCCTTGACATCACTCTCCTCAGCTCTCACACCAGCACCATTGCTTCCCCTTGATGATCCGGCCTCACTTGATTCAGCTGAGAGATGAGCCCTTCCTTCTCGGTCCTTAACAAACTAGGATGGCTTGAGGTGGGGATGGAGGATCCAGCATTGACTCCTCTTGTGCCCTGGCTTCTTGCAGTGGTCACAGTTGCCACCAAACTTCCTCTCATCTCCTTTATACGCCGCCTTGTTTGCTTGGACCGTCTCAACCTGATTCGCCGAGGTCATCTCCCCCTTTCCACCAAACAGGCCAAGAGAATCATCCTCCTTTTGTAGCTGTGCGCACACATCAACAAAGGACGGGAGCTTTGGGGACCTCAGCATATGCTTGATCACATCCTTGTAAACCGGATTCAGTGTCAATAACAAGCCAAACACTTGGTCTTGCTCACGCCTCTCCATAAGCGTAGCCTCATCATTGGTATTTGGCCTCAACATCTCTAGTTCAGACCACAAGGCCCTGAACTTTCCCAAGTGTTTAGTGAACTCCTCCTCTTCTTGCATCAGTGTGTTGATAGCTCTCTTTACTTCAAACACCCTGCTCAGATTGGAGATGTTGCCATACACTTTCTGAAGCGTCTCCCACAACACCTTTGGGGTCTCGCAGTAGCTATATGCCTCCAAGATTGAAGCTTCAAGTGACCCTTGCAACACGGCCAACACCTTTAGGTCCTCTTGCGCCCACTACTCTTGATCGGCTACAACTATCTCTGTGGATCCCCCATCTATAGCAACTGGTTTTGGGACTCCATCTGTGACATGACCCCATAAACCCTTGCTCCCAATGACTGTCTTCACCAGCCGTGACCAAAGCAGGTAGTTTCCACCACCTTTTAATGTAACCGGAACCGCCAGCACCTTGTTTCCTTCCATCTTGTCTTGCATAACTCAGATAGTGATCTTGTACTGAACTGAAGCTGAAGATTTGCGGAATGAACACACCAGGCTATGAGGAACCTGGCTCTGATACCATATAAGATTTATAGAAAGAGTTAGAGTGATTTAGAGAATAAGAGAATGAGATTGGATTATGAAAAGATTAGTGAAGAATCATGATGAACACTCAAGAACAAGAGAGAGAGAATGACTCAAACTGTGTAATCTTTTATTAATGAGAGAGTTTACAATATATAGGACATGATACAAGGGTTTCCAAGACTCTAAGGATAAGGCTAAGCATGTGAAGTCAATACAGGAGCAAGACCAGGTTTAAATCGATCCAATGGCTGATCTCACATGTGTAAAGCATCTTTGCTTTTGCTTTACCTTTCCAGCATGGGACAGGCTGTCATGGTGAGCCTTATCCTTCTTCCAACGGTCTGATTCTTATCCAAGACTGAGGCTCAGACCGTTTACCACTCTAACTCCTCATTTTAACTTTCACCTTTGGTTAATGTTTGTGATCGCCCTTGATATGTACGGCCAGTACCTTCAGTACGGATTGTACGGCTATGGCTGATCACAAACTCTCCCAAAGACTCATACCTTCTTTCCCTTTCAGTCTCTCAACTCCTTGTGCCTTCTCACACATTATACTCAGCTCATTTCAACATCCTCTACTAGGTCTTGAACATCTAGTGAAGAGAGGGAATGTACTAAGGCTAAAGAAGGCTATCTATGGGTTGAAGCAATCACCAAGAGCTTGGTACAACAAGTTGAGCACAACTCTGAACGGCCGAGGTTTTAAGAAGTCAGAATTGGACCATACTCTCTTTACCCTCACTACTCCCTCAGGTATGGTTGCTCTCCTTGTGTATGTGGACGATATCATTATCACAGGGAGTGATAAGGAAGGTATCAAAGCAACCAAGGAGTTTCTAAAGTCTATGTTTGAAATAAAAGACTTGGGAGAAATGAAATACTTTCTTGGAATTGAGATTTGTAGATCCAAGGAAGGGTTGTTCATGTCCCAAAGGAAGTATACACTTGATCTTTTGAAAGGTGCAGGTGCTTATGGAGGCAAGACAGCAAGGATGCCAATGGAGGATGGCTACAAAGTACCAAGAGAGGGGGAGATTGAAGACAGCAAGCCATTTCATGATCCTAAACTCTATAGAAAACTTGTTGGCAAATGGATCTATCTTACCATCACAAGACCTGATATATGCTTTGCTGTGAATCAGGTGAGTCAACACATGCAGCTTCCCAAGGAACATCATTGGCATATGGTGGAGAGGCTGCTGATGTATCTGAATGGCTCACCGGATCAAGGAGTATGGATGGGGTGCAATGGAAGCACAGAAGTGGTGGGCTATTGTGATGCTGATTGGGCAGGTGATAGAGCTGACAGGAGATCAACAACCGGCTATTGCACATTCATTGGAGGCAACTTGGTGACTTGGAAGAGTAAGAAACAGAAGGTGGTATCATGCTCAAGTGCAGAAGCTGAGTATAGAGCTATGCTGAAGCTTACAAACGAGCTAGTTTGGATCAAGGGCATCTTGAAGCATTTGGAGATAGAACAAGACACTCCAATGACAATGCATTGTGACAACCAGGCCGCCATTCACATAGCCTCCAACTCGGTGTTCCATGAGAGGACAAAACACATTGAGGTTGATTGTCACAAGGTGAGGCAGATGATTGTCTTAGGAGTCATCTTGCCATGTTATACTAGGAGTGAAGATCAGTTGGCTGATGTATTCACCAAGGCTGCAAGGCAAAAGACAATGGAGTCCATTCATATTAGATTGGGACTCATTGATCTTGGGAAGAGAAGCAGCTGATCCCCTTAGTCATGAGATCTTTACTCTTTTTCCCTCATTAAGGTTTTGTCCCAATGGGTTTTCCTTAGTGAGTTTTTTAATGAGGAAGATCTCATGGCTGTCCAAGCTTAGACTTTCACAAAGCTAAGCTTGAGGGGGAGTGTTGAGATGAGTTGAAGATATGAGCATGAAGAGATAAGAAGTGGAAGAGAAGAGGAGGAAGAGAATGAGGGGACTTTGGGCAAGCATGGTACGGACGTCCGTACTGTTGAGATGAGGTGATGAGGAGTGGATACATTGATAGAGGAAGAGTATTGGGGCAGTCAGTAAGTTTGGGATTTACCACAGTAACTTTAGTTTTGCTGTGGTAACTAAGTGAAAGGAAGAGAAGTTACCCGGATGGGTTAAATTGGAGTCTAACTGATGTTAATCCTTTCTTATCCTAAGAAGGACGTTGGAAGAGGATAAGGAAGGGATAAGGGGGTACTTTGACAGCCTGTATGATGCTGGAAAGGAGAGGATGCTTTTTACTAGTGCAAGCATGTGAGAAAGCACAGCCAAGTGATTCAAAAGGAGTTCCAGCCTGTCCATTGACTCCACATGCTTATACATTTCGAAAACCCTTGTTGCTCTCTCTATATATATACTTGTAAACCTCATCAGTTATTAATTAATGGAGTTTTGAGTCTCTCTCTCTTGTTCTTATTCTCTCTAGAACTCTTAATCTCCTAAACATTATACAAATTACTCAGATTAATTATTAAACACACTACAAACACAAAAGTGTTTATGGTATCAGAGCCAGGTTGCGCAAAGGGGAGAGTGTGTTTGATTCTTGTTTATGAAGTCTGAGTTTCTTGAGGTGTTCTTGGTGTTCTTGAGGTGTTCTTGATGTGTTCTTGGTGTTTGTTTGTGTGCTTGAGATCGACTTGAGTCTGTGGAGAGTTTCTGATGGATTCAAACGAGTTAAGCATGGTGGAGAAGACAAGATCAAGATGTGAAGAGAAGAAAGAGAGAGAAAACGAGTGTGGTTGGCCAATCTGGATAAAGACAGCTTTGGAGAGCTGTGGGATTTGGAGTAATCATGTAAAGGAAGAGCCTTCAAAGGTGACAGCTGCTGAGAAAGATCAGACAGCAAGTTTGGAGGAGATTCAAGTAAAGGTGGAACCTTTAAAGGAGGTAGCTGCTGAAGAAGGTCAGACAGCAAGATTGAAGGTTCATGAAGCCAAGGGTGTGATCCGAGACTGGAAACATGGAAACGGTGAGTTGTATCAGCTTGTGGGAAGGCTGAAATGTGTATGGTCGGAGTTAGATGTGTTGAGGCCAAGCACAGCAGATCCGAAAGTGATTCAAGAAAGGCAGGAACAAGATGTTTTATTTAACCTTCTTGTGTATGGGATTTGTAAGCTTGTTCAACATGTGCGTGGTGTGTGTGGGAAGAACAAGGGATCAACTCAGTGGAAAGGTGGTACAAGCTGTAAAAGGAGAAGGTTGAGAAAGTTTTCCAAGGTGTGGTTCATGATGAGAGTGTTGAGATGAGCTGAGTATATGGATATGAAGAGATAAGGAGTTGAAGAGAAGAGGAGATGAAGTACTTAGGGAAGTTTGGGAGAGTATGGTACGGCTGGCCGTACAAGGCCGTACAAGGCCGTACAAGGCCGTACAAGCCGTACCAACCAAACCTCAACCAAAACTTACCATACCCTATCCAAGTGAGACGGTAACTAAGGAGGAGTGACTTGTGTTGAAGAGTTAAGTATAAAGATGTGAAGCACAAAGGGGTTAAGACTGAAGAGAGTATGTTAAGCATTGGTGTGATGGGAGAGGTTCACAATGGCCTGACCGTACAAGGCCGTACAAGGCCGTACGGTCTGTACACATTCAGATAAGTGAAACCTCGACCACGGTCACAAGAAGTTACCCGAGTAACTCATGTGGAAAGGAGAGGCTTTGGCTGATGGATCAGACCGTTGGAGGATAAGAAGAGGCGCGGCTTGACAGGCTGGCACAGCTGGAAAGGCAAGAGCATCTTGGTCCAAGATGCCAGATGCTCCAAGCATGTGGGGAAGCTGATTGGCCGGTCCAAAGAAAGCTTATCCTCTCCTTGTTGACTTCACATGCTTAGCTTAGCTCTTTGATTTCGAAAACCCTTATGATCTCACACTATATATTGTAACTCTTGTCATTAATAATAAATCATACAGTTCTGAGTTTATCTCTGTAAGTTCATACTCTCTTAATCATGATTCTAGTCTAATCTCTTCATAATTCATTCTCTTCCTTAATCTTCTCTAAATCATTTCATTCTCTTAATCTTATATGGTATCAGAGCCAGGTTCCCCATTTCCTGGTTTCTAAATCTCAGTAATCTTCAGCTTCATTTCATTTACGGTTGTTCTTAAACATTTGGAATGGAAGAAAGCAAGAGCAAGGCTCTCTCGGTTGCGGTTACGTTGAAGGGTGGTACTAACTACCTGTTGTGGTCTCGCTTGGTGAAAGCGGCAGTTGGGAGCAAGGGTTTATGGAGCCATATCTCAGATGGAGCTCCGAAACCAGTTGCTAAAGAAGGAGAAGGCGGTCAAGAGCTGATGGTGGTAGATCAAGAGAAGTGGGATCAAGATGACTTGAAGGTGCTTACGGTACTACATGGGTCACTTGAAGCTTCAATCCTGGAAGCCTACAGTTACTGTGAGACGCCAAAGGACCTGTGGGATACGCTCCAAAAGGTCTACGGTAACATCTCTAATCTGAGCCGTGTGTTTGAGTTGAAGAGATCAATCAACACACTTGTGCAAGAAGAGGTGGAGTTTACTAAACACTTGGGAAAGTTCAGAGCCTTATGGTCTGAGCTAGAGATGCTGAGGCCTAACACCACTGATCAAGATGTTCTCATGGAGAAAAGAGAGCAGGATCCGGTCTACAATGACCTCATCAAGCACATCTTGAGATCACCAAAGCTCCCTTCCCTTGAAGATGTATGTGCGCAGATACAAAGAGAGGAGGGATCAGTTGGGTTGTTTGGAGGAAAGGGGGAGCTTACACTCGCGAATCAAGCTGATGCTATCCAAGCAAACAAAGCGGCTTACAGGACTGAGGAAGGGAAGTTTGGAGGGAAGTGTGATCATTGCAAGAAGCAGGGCCATAAGAGGAGCCAATGCTGGATTCTACACCTCCACCTCAAGCCTACCAAGTTCATGAGGGATAGAGAGGCAAGGGCGCATTTTTCTGATGGAGCTAGTGAAGCTGGAACATCCGGAGCTGGACAGGCCATGCGAGAAGGTGAAGGGAAGGCCTTAACAACTCAGCACACTCCGGGGAAGAGCACTGATGGTGAGATGATAAGGAGATCAGACATTGATACCCTTATCAAAGCTCTCAAGGAGAATGGTAACTGTATGAACACTCCTCTAGGATACTCTCTTGCTACATCATACATTGATAGAACTCATGGTTATCTAAGTCATAACAGTGAGATAAATGATGCATCTAGATTTCTAAACAGCTTGAATGATTTGCCTAGAACACTTGCTGCTAAAAATGTGATAAAACCTTTGATTGTAGATTCAGGTGCATCTCATCACATGATTAGTGACACTAGTCTCATTAAGGATATAGAACCTGATTGCAAATGGTGATACAATTGCAATTAAAGGGATAGGAAATCTAAATCTGTTTGATAAGGAGTCTAAAGCTTTCTATATGCCTGAATTCACATCAAATTTATTATCTGTTAAAAGATGTACTACTGATTTACATTGTAATGTTATCTTTAGTCCTAATGATGTGAAGTTTCAGGATATTGACACAAGAAAGATGATTGGCAAGGGAGTTACCAAAGGAGAGCTTTATATGCTAGAAGACATAGCTCCCATTTCCAATTCAAGTTTCTCGTTTAGTTCTATCTCTAGTTTGAATAATGATGCATTATGGCATGCTAGATTAGGTCATCCACATGTTAGGGCTTTAAGCTTAATGTTACCAGGTGTCATGTTTAAAAATAATGAATGTGAAGCATGTATCTTGGGCAAACATTGTAAGACAGTCTTTAAAAACTCAACTACTATATATGAGAAATGCTTTGATCTTGTGCATTCTGATGTTTGGACTGCTCCTTGCTTGTCTAGAGAAAATTATAAGTACTTTGTAACATTCATTGATGAAAAATCCAAATACACCTGGATAACACTCATTAAAACTAAGGATAGAGTTCTTGAAGCATTTAAAAACTTTCAAGCTTATGTATCTAACCATTATAATGCCAAGCTTAAGATTTTCAGATCAGATAATGGTGGGGAGTATACAAGCAATGCCTTCAAGCAACACCTAGCCCTACACGAAATCCTTCATCAAACTAGCTGTCCTTACACTCCACAACAAAATGGTGTGGCTGAGAGAAAGAACAGACATCTAATGGAGGTTGCAAGATCAATGATGTTTCAAACCAATGTCCCAAAGAGATTTTGGAGTGATGCTGTGATCTCAGCCTGCTACTTGATCAACCGAATTTCTACAAGAGTCTTGGAAGATCAATCACCGTTTGAAGTACTGAATAAGGTCAAGCCATCTCTAAGCCATTTGAGAGTGTTCGGAAGCCTATGTTATGTGCTGATTCCAGGAGACATGAGGAACAAGTTGGAGCCTAAGAGTACCAAAGCCATGTTTGTGGGATACTCAACAACACAAAGAGGATACTGTTGAACTGAAGAGAAGATGGAGCTTGTACAATCATAGGGCAAGCTCTAGAAGATGTCTAGAAGAGTTCAATCAAGCTTCAGAAGTGTTCTGAAGTAGTTATCTTGTGAGGTTAAGTCTAGGAAAGACTTAGACTGATCATGTGAAGAGGTGGAGGAGTTAGAGAGAAGATGGCATGAAGTGCAAAGATAGGGCGTCGGTACGAATCAGTACGGACAGTACGGCCTTGTACGGCCATGGGTGAACCAAGAAGAGGAATGGATAGACTTAGGAAGAAGAATGGGTGATGTGCATACTTAGGGCGAGTGTACGGACCGGCCAGGACGTACATCGACCGTACAACACCCGGGACTCATCCATTCATCCGGTTCAGCCAAAAGAAGAATGTGCAAGGATAGGGGGCAGCTTGTCTGAACTCTTATGACCGTTGGAGACTTAAGGAGAGGAAGGAAATATTCCTTATGAGCTGTGTGATCCAAAGAGACAGGCTGGAAAGTAAAATTGGCTTTACCTTTACAGCCTTATCTCCACACTGTCTCATCTTGGCCATTGATTCAAAATGAGCCAATCTCTCCCCTTCATTCAAATCAGGCGTGCCTCCCTTGACAGCTTGCACCAGAACATCCAAGACCAGCCTTCTCTCATCCTAGCCATCCATTCTATCTTTTAATTACAGCCTTAGGATATAGGTTTATGATCTGATTCATGTAAAGGCATATATAAGCCATTTGTATGCATTTTGTAAACTCTAAGTGAGTAAGGGGGATTTTCCCTTCTCCTTCATAGTCTCTGGTTACTTAATCTCTCAGTCTCTCTAATCTCTTAATCTCTCACTCAAAGTCTCTTAATCTCACACCATTCTTATTCTTCCATCAGTCTCTCTTTTATTCTCTTCCATTATTGTCACAAGACAAGATCTCTTGCCCTTAAGGGCGTGTTCATCACACACACAACCTGAACTCTGTTAAAACTTATATGGTATCCGAGCCAGGTGTTGAGATGAGATGAGTAATAAGAAGAGAAGAGATGATGGGTTGAGATAACTGAAGGGGAGGAAGCTTCGGAATGAATGGGAGTGTTTGGCTCTACCTAGGCCGTACGGCCGTACCATCCGTACATGGGAGGATCGGCCAAACATCGACCATAAACTTACCCGAGTAACACGGTTAGGAAGAAGGAGTTACTCAAGTCTATTACCATCTGATCTATCCGTTGGAAAGGATAAGGGAAGAGCCTTGGACAGGTTGGCACAGCTGGAAAAGGGAAAGGAGCTTTTGGGACAGCTAAGAGATGCCAAAAGCGTGTGAGACACTTCATTGGATAGATTTGAATTAGGTTGTTGACTCCACATGCTTTCTCTTCTCTCTAGTTACGAAAACCCTACTTGTTCCTTCATATAAATATGTAACCTCACTCATGAATAAGATTAAGCAAGTTTTGAGTCTTTCTCTTAGTCTTTAATCTCAATGGTTCCATATTAGACTCATAATCTCATTTCATACTCTAATCTTCTCTAAATCGATTCTACTCTTCTCTAAACACTCAGATTACTCTAAACATTACTAAAAGTGATACCAGGTTCATCAGAACTTGGTTCCAGCTTCAGCTCAAGCACAAGCTCACTCCCATGCCATTTTCAAGCTATTGAAGCTGTTGAAGAACTTCTATCCAGCCGGCTGTGTAATCTCTTCAAGATGAAGTTTTGCTCATCCATGGCATGTATAAAAGCTATCCTAAGTCCATCATACTCTCTCATGACCGCCCTGAAGAAAGAAGGCAATTGGAAGCATGTCCAAGCCTTTCCCATTCACTGTCCAAGAAGAAACCTTCCAAGGAGGAAGCTTTCAGCATTGGTACCTGTGTGGCGAATCAAACATGAAGAAAGGAGGTGTCTTTGGCATGGTGGGTTCAAGGAGAAAGGCCACGTAAAGAAGGAGATGTTGGTTTGTCCATTTATGATGCAGATTGCCTTGGAGGCTCAAGGAACAAGCACTGGTTCCTTGGTTGTAAGCTAAACCTTTTTCCCTTGTTTAAAGCTTGTGTCTTTATGATATTGTTGTGATGTTGTGATTGAAAACCTAAGGATATGTTTAAGATTGCTAAATGAAAATGAGTTTAGAATCTGTCCGAGGATATTTAAAAAGTCTTGTTTGGTGTCTGAAATGTTTAAAAATGCTTAACCTTGATTCTAGTGATGCTTGTTAGGGAGTTAGAATTTGTCTAAACCTGATTGCATTCATGAAATGAAATCACCAAAGGTTATGCATTGTGTCTGATGTTGGTTGATAATGTTATTTCTTAATCCCAGCTCTAAATGAATGTGTATTAATGTGCTAAATGCTACTGTTAAAACTAGGTGCATTCATATGTTAGAGACTGATAAAGATCAAAGCATTTTATCATCTTGCGGCCGTCTTACATTGAAGCATTAGATTCATGTCTAAGTGCTGAGTAAAGAAGCTCTTAAGAGTGCCTAAGTAACTTGTCTTGAATCTGTTAGGATCTTGCTTGTACTTAGAGAGTTAGCTTGCAAAGAATAGAACCTGATAATGCATTGTGTCTATCTGTTGCATTGCTTGTGATAGTGGGAATCAAACTTGATAAGTTATTAATCAAGATTTGACATCAATAAGATTGAAAATGGTTAAATGCTTAATGTCAGTTCCAAATTAAATTGTCTTGTTAATATGATAGATTATATTATCATGCTTGCTGTCATGAGTTAGAAACTGATTAAGATTAATGCATACTGCCTTGTTGCTGCCTTGTATTGTTACATTTAGATTAAATTCTAAGTTGCATATTAAGGAGGGTTTAAAATTGCCTAAATACTTTGACTTGAATCTGATAAGGTCTTTCTTAGTATTTAGAGAATGGTTGCTTGCATAGATAAGAACTTGACATTGTCTTGATTCTATCTAATGTTATAAAGCTTGAGACATTGGTGATCAAACTTGATGAAGTCAAGGATTGATCCCAATGCAGTTGTGTCTTATCTTTGCTAGAGTTTGAGTGATGTTTCAGGTTCACAAAAGGTGTTCCTAGTTCATCATCAAATCCGAGTTGAAAGAGAAAGAATGGTGCCATTGTGTGTGCAATGGAGAGTTATTACAAGAAGGGTGAAGCGCAGATGGTTGTAAAACCTACTTGAAGCTCACTGGTCTTCCTCTTACCATTGCAAGTAACTGAAGAAGAAGCCAACCGGGTCTAGGCAGTGGCGTGCCTAGTCAAGAGGGTGCTCAAACTAAGACAGAGCACTCTTGGCTGTGTGAAGAAGAAGGCTACTCTATCAAGGCGGCTTCTATTGTGAGGTGATTGAAAAAGTAGCTGAAGCTTCCACAAGCATTCCATCATGGTGGCAAATTCAGAAGGGTGATTGCAATAAGAGAAGAAGAAAAAGTGGGGATTCAAGTGACAAATTTAAGAACCACTCTTCATTATCTGAACCAAGGGAGTAAACCTAGTCTCATCTATTTTAATATGTCTTGATAGGTCTATCTCTTGATTATACTCTGTGCTTTCCCTATTTCCGTTAAGAGTTTATTGCTTCTAGTAGAATGTCTAGGCTAATTGCACTAAAAATGTTTTGCTGCTGCATTGTCTTATTGATATTAAGTAATGTCTAGAGTCCCAGAATCTCATGTTCTGTTCATTGCATTGTCTTGTGTGTTGCCATAACTTGAATCATCATGAATGTGTTGTAGAATTGAGTAGAATGTCTCTGCTACTTGCATCATGATTGATAAGTTGCTTTGCATACATAAGCATGACTCATACTGTCTAAATTCAATCCTATTGTTATCTGATACTATTGCCTATGTTTAATCCATCAATGAAAGTCTTGCATCAATTAGAAATTGTCTAAGTTACTTGCATCATTGGTTTTGATTGAAACTGTTGTGCATAGACTTAATATTGCTCATGGATTGAACCTGTTGCATTCATATAGCTAAAGCCTTAAGATTGTGCATTCATGTAGTAATGCATTTAAAAATGAGCCTAAATTGCAAATGTAAGCTTGCATTGCATTTAGAGAACTTAAAAATAGAACGTGCATTGTCATTGCTAGAGATTGAAATCTGCTTGTCTTGACTCAGTCCAGTTCTGATTGTTGCTATGCCATAGTTAAATCCATCAGTGATGTCTTATAAGCATTTAGAAGTATGTCTAAGCTATTTGAATCATTGGCTTTGATAAAACTAGTGAGCATAAGCATGAATTGAGTCACTCTTGTCGCCTTGATTGCATAAGTATCATCTAGGCTTGTGTTTCATTTGGGTTGAATCTATTTCATTCATAGAGTTAGTATGTAACCTAATGCATTCATCTATTGTTGCATTTAAAAAAAAAAAAACTGAATTGATTGTCTTTGCTTGATTGTCTTGATTGTCTAGCCTGTTTCAAGTATCATATATTATTGTGGCATTGGTGATCAAACAGGATGGATAATCTTGGTTTGATCCCAATGGGATGATCTGATCTTGCATTGAGTTGTGGTGGTGTTAGGTACACAAGGAATGTGATACATGTAACTCGCCAACAACCAAGAATGTAAAGACAAAGGTCTTGTGCCATTGCATATCATCACTAGGACATGTTAGTCCATAATCTACAGGAAGTGTAGTGTGATTGAGTATGCAATGAGGGATGG